>NC_141330.1:2545000-2725000 GCF_037954235.1 Aulostomus chinensis | reverse complement strand
TTTCTGGTTCGCTGTAAACACAAGGAGAGTAACAGACATCTGTCCAGAGATAATTGGCTGACACGCACCATTTTACCAGGGTTTCCGTGACGGCCGAACCTCTGAAAATATCTTTAGGGTGTGTTTGCTTGATTGACTGTTGCCTCTCCCTCGGTTGTGGTGGTTTCCTGGTCGCTCCTCCAGCCAGGTCCCACCCATAATTTTTAACACCAAACATCACACCAGGCCTCACGGGGATGTGAGTCACGTAGGGGTGATGTCACAGAAATTACAGCCATGATTTTGGGCAGCTTTTATGGTGACAGACCGGCTGAATCTTTGGTTTTAAGTCATAGGAGTGCTTGAAACCATTCGAGAGGTGACTTTTATTAGATGTGTTTGCGTGATATGATAAATAGTAGATCTGAGGTTCCAGAGCAGAATCTTTATTTTAGTTTTTATTTTAATTTGGGAGTGTATTTATAGATTTTATGTTAGCAAACATTGCCTGTTTGACCAGGAGCCTCAGTACAGTAACAATCCCCAGCCGAGTGTTTTTTTTCTTAACTGCTGACAGTTAAGAAGAGTGGTGGAGTGGCAGTGAAAGTCCATCCCTCCTTCTCTTTTTGACTTTTTCAACATCTCTCTTCAGTTCTCTTTTCATCGCCCGCCCTCTGTGTTTCCTTTCCAGCTTTTTCTCCTCTCTCAGTCACGATGTGTCACTTCTGGCCTTCCCTCCTGATCAACTCCTGTCACCCTCACTCTGCGGCAGCCATGACCGCCTCTTTGCCAGACTGAGCAGTTCATATCCATCAGGCTTGCTGCAGCAGGAGCAGGAGGAGTTGGTCAAGTTGAAGGCCGACGAGAAAAGTGTCTCTTAAAGTCATTACAGTTCTTCACCCAAAAAAGTGCATGTCACTTTTTAACTTTTCACAGCTAGGTGGTGTTTTTTACCCCTCTAGCATCTCTTCTTTGTGACTCTGGAATGAAGAAAGAGCCGGCCATGTTTATTTAGCTTGAAACTAATGGCGAGTGACGGCTGACCACACCTATTTAGGAGTACTTGAAAACCAGAATACACTTTATAGGTGAAGTATGTCTTTAAGCCCTGATTTGAAGGATTTGTCCTGGCAATACAAACACCCTCCAGCCCATCGCTGTCTAATTTTCAACTGTTGTCAAAAGACCCGCAGAAATGAGCCAAATTAGTTTGCTGACGTTTGAAAAATTGTCTTGTTGTCTTGTTGTCAGCTGCGGTTTCTTGTTCCTGCTGGACGTTGTCTTCAGCATGAACAGCTCGCGCGGCCCGTACCTCGTCAGCGGTTGTAAGCACTCTCGTTGTTCGAGTCTCTGCAGTGTCGCAAACACGACCACAGTCTCACTTTGGATTTGTTGGCTTTCTCAAACACGCTGGCCCGTAATGAACCAATCAGAAACGCTCAGTTGAAAAAGACCCACCATCAAAGTTCGGTGCTGAATTTAGACCCTGGTTCCAGCAGTCGAGTGTGTGTGTGTGTGTGTGTGTGTGTGTGTGTGTGTGCGTGCACACGCGCAAGATACTTTTCTACTCTGAAACCTGGTGACAATGGATGTGTGAAATGCTTATATGTTGTTATAGTAAGGCTCATCTGTGTGTGTGTGTGTGTGTGTGTGTGTGTGTGTGTGTGTGTGTATGGCAGCGTGGTTTTGACATATTATCCGCGGCTGCTCCGTTGATGTGTTAAACAGCAGTGGATTGTGGGACTGCCGGAGGGATTAGCCCCAGAACGACCCCGGCTTGAAAGACGCTGCTGCTGCTGCTGCTGCACCAGAAAACAAAACCTTCAATAAACCAAAGCCTTCCACCTGTCAAACGCCTCACGGCAAACGCTACAGCCTAATGATGCCGGGGAGGTGTACGGCACGCGTGCTGGTTTACTTCATCTAATGAGGTTTTCTGCATCTCACACACATTCTGTGCTGAGGGAATAACATGCAGTGAGATCGATGAGAAGCTCAGCCTCGCAGTGTTAGATGGGGTGCTAAACCGAAGTTACAAGGTTTAGAGATGGTAACACACACACACACACACAGCTGATCAGAATAAAGGTGATTCTGGATTCTGTAGCGGAAGACAAATGTTTATGACCAATGTTTCTTATCTTTAAATTTTCAGCCTACAAAGTGCTGTCAGTTGAATGTACCAAACCTAAGAGAGGTAAAACCACATCATAAGACAATGACACACTTTAGAATGTTATGTTGCTTCACGTAGACGCACGACTTCATCCACGACACACGTGAGCTACATTCCCAGATCTACTTTCCAAGCTCGGTGTCGTTGGCTCGGTGTACAAAAATGTCTTCAAAACAATGACTTACTCTAACTGATGTATCTGACTCTCCCGTGTCAGTGTTGGTGGGTCAAGATGAACACCAGAATTCTCAAGTGTTTGGTGAAGATTGGGCACAGCACGGGATGTGCGTCTGTGTCGTTAACTACAACTTGAGCAAAGCAAGTGATCTCAGCAGCTGTAAGGATTCCAGCAGATGAGGCAGATTGCGGACAGTCAACTGTGTTAGTTTACTGAAGGGCCGAAGTGTGTGAAGTTATTAAGTTGTGGCTCGTTACTATCTCAGGGTGTGTGTGTGTTTTCTCAGACATCACGTCAACTTCTAAAACTTCAGGGTAGGTCGTAAAATAAATACACTATTGGCAGTGTAAATGGAGCCTGGACTTTTAGAGATGAACGGATTACAGTCCCAAAGGGTCTCGAGCAGAGCTTAACGTCAGTTAGAGAAGAGCCTCCTAGAGATACTTGTGTGTGCCATTTGGTGGAGGCTGTTAACCAAAGCTCCTTACAGAGGCGCAAGGGCATCGTTTATTCACCCGGGGACGTGTCTGAGACAAGAAGTACGGCAGTGATGCGCACCGTTATCAAAAAGTTATGATGACAGCTCTGTTGTGATGAAGGTTAACGAAGTGTTGTGATATGATGCTGGATTTGAGCCAAAAGCAAACAAACGATAACACTTTCGGTTTGGTGCCACCACAAACGAGGGCATAAGTGCAAGCAAATCGATCCGGCCGGATGCCCCCCCCACCCCCCATGGTCGCGCTGGGCGCTCATCACGGCGGTAGTCCAGTTTGTTTGTTTTTAACTGGAATCAAAGTGGGTGTGGATTACTGAGCATACGGCCGGATTAAAGGAAACCTGGATTATACGTTTGAGAGACTGTGAAGAGACATTTTTGGACAGTTACATTTGCTGCTGTTTGCCATTAGCTTCATGCTTACTACGATAACAATGTGTTGGCTAAATCTTTCTCCATTCTGAGTCACAAAGAATTAATTCAGGAGGGAAAGAACTTGTTTCCGGGATGATGACAAATTTGTCAACAGTTTTGGTTGAAGTGTCGTTGTCCTTGCAAAGCGCTTTTCTTTTTTTTTTACTCCCGAGAAAAGGGTGAGGTGTCTGTGTTTAATCAGTTTCTCCAGAGTTGAGGTGAGTTTCTTCCCCTTCGTCCTGCACTCCAAAGTGAATGAATTACATCATAAAGACTCAGGTGGTTGTGGAACCTCCTCAGAAGCTATGGGCGTGTTGATATCGTAGGTCCCGATGCCCTTCCATACAAACTCTGGTTTGATTCGTTGGTGGTGAGAATGTAATCGACCGCAGTTTGACCAGTATTACTGGTTTGCATGCAAGTTTGAGCCTGAACGGTTCCTGTAACCAGATGCACTTCGCATTTTTGGACACATCAAAGGATCCAGACTGTCGCAATTTGTGTAGCAGTTAACAGTTGCGGAAAGATGAGCTAGCTCCTGTATTTCCTGTCTTGCTTGACCCCAGACACATCTGACCGTTCTCTCCTGCTACTTTGTCTTCTGGCTTTATGAGCAGTAGGCAAACCAGCTTTCAGGCAGATTTCCTCCACCCATTGTGGTTTGTAGTTGTGCTGCACTGCTCTGTTTGGCAAAAAGTCCCGAGAAGGATTTTGATGGACTGATTCGCTGTCTCAAAGCAGAACAATCGAACGACAGGTGTGAAAGCACGTTAAGGGGGCTGTGCTGCTCTGTGGAATCTGTCAATAAGCCCAAAAGTTTGGAGTGGAGTTGCATCAAGATCTAATGTACATCAAGCAGCAGTAACGCAGACAGAATTTGTCAGCAGTTATTGTTTGACTTTAATCTCTTTAACCTCACTGTCCCCCCTCATCGTGAAAAACCGAACCTCGACGATGGCATCCTCACATAGACACAGCTTTCTTGCAACTGTCTTGTCTGTGTCTCATTAAGATCATCATCTCCCCCCTTATAGAGCACCCCAAATCCATCCCTCTCCAACCTTTAATCCCTAATCCCAGCTCCTCGCCATTCAAGTACATTAGTGAATTACTCCTTTAATCCAGAGGGAAGCGATGGTAAAGCAGCTTTTGTATGACTCAACGAGCCGCCCTTGGGTGAAGTAATCGACCAGACGTTAAGTATACAGCCACTCACGTCTTGTTTTAATTTGTTTCACCCATTGGGCTCAATGCCAGACTCCTTGAGTCCACTTTGTCCGTCCCGTAATACCAAAAGACTTGTGAGGTCAGCGTGGTAGTGGACAGTTGGTCACACTGGGTAATGTCCTTAAGAACTGGTGTTTGTATTTCTTCAGGTTTGGAGACCAGGGCACGACTGCCGTCCCCGCCAGGGGACCCCCAAACGTTTGAGTGTCTCCATAATGAATCTGATATCTTGAGATGTTTAGGTGGACGTTCAGATGCCTTTCACAGCAGTTAAAAGCATGAAACCAGATTTTTTTATGATTGCTATGAAATGTTTGAGCAAAACCTGCCTGTGTAATAAGGGAAACTATTGGACCCACTGGAAGATGGCCAAGGGCCCTTGGGGGTCCCAGACTCTCTTAGGGAACTGCTGGTCTAGGTTGTGCTGGGGTATGTAGGCATCTTCCAAATGAGCCCTGCAACCATTTGAGAGCAAGTTTTTCTCTAGCCAATCGATACAAACTGAACTTTGTTTTGGAACGGATCCATTTTCACCTCATTAAATAAGCTTTACTTTCCTCGCCACTTTCTGTCTCTACATTTCTCTTCCGGGCGTCTCACATTGATCTGTGAGCTGCAGAATGATCACGCCTTCATGCTGTAGTTTAAAAATATAGTCCTTCAGTTTATAAATGACCTCGACTTCATCTGTGGTTACATTTCTTTGTTGGTGTTTGCAGGAAATGTCCTGGGGACCAACACCACCGAGCTGGACACTGCGGCCAACATAAGCTCCCTGCTTAACGAGCAGGAAGGGCCTGTCAAGGTCAACGAGGTCATCGTGGCTGTAACTGTGATGAGCAGCTCCGCCAGTCCTGACTCTGTCAACACTGTGACCCCGAGGGCCGGCCGTGTCCCCCGCGCTGGTGAGGAGGAGGAAGAGGGGCAGAGCAGCGGCATGTTTGGTGAAACGGTTGTTCCTGCTGTGGAGGAGGTGGGTGTGGCTGCCCCGCCTCAGCTCAGCCTTGATTCAGCTGAGACAGAGCACCTGCTGCCTAGCAACCCCCAGAAACCGGAGATCATGGAAGGCGAGGAGGAGGGGGAGGGGGTGGAGGAGCCACACACCGACCCACCTTGGATCCACGCCCAGGACACGGCTGTGTTTGACCTTGACCGGCTCTTCACCATCACCGCACCGCCGTCCGCTTCCAGTAACCCTTCTAGCCCAGACGTCCTCCATGTGGACTTTTTCGACGCCTCCTCTCGTGGACGCAACCTCGACTTGGCTCCACCTTCCACTTCATCACTGGCCCACGAGCTTCAAGGTGGCGACCCAACCTCCTGGGCGATGCCAGACAACTACGACTACCTCACGCCTTACGAGGATGGCGTGTCGCCCACCGCTGATGAGTACACCTACAGCACCACCACCGATGCTTACGAGAGTGACGAAGACCTCCGGATGTCTGCTGGTTCTCCAGCTCGCTCCCGGCCCCGGGTCCCAGGGTCTGGCTCTTATGTACCTGCGGCATCACTACCAGGTGCAGGAGCTCCGGTACCAAACATCCCTGTGGGGGCTCCCCCAGCGGCCGCACCAGTGGACGGGTCGGATGGGATGGGCGGATGCCGCGTGGGCTACCAGATGGTGAATGGAAGTTGTCGCTCACCTTGCGACATTCTGCCCAACTACTGCTTCAACGGGGGACAGTGTTACCTGCTGGAAGGAATGGGAGTCTTCTGCAGGTACGACGCAGCAAATACACACATTCAACCTGAGAAACAAACACACGAACGTCGCAGCTCCTCCAAGTTGCCTCAATTTGACACATTTTTCATCAAAATCACCCCCATAGTGCCGCCACATTCTTATCCTGCGATTTCAAACACCAGACAGTTACTAATACTTGGCACGTTCTGGCTATGTGATTCTAAGTTACATCTTGACAGTTTGAATTATGTCATAGCAAATGCTACATGTAAGCCTGGTTATATTAACGTGGGCAAAGGCTGTTGGAGAAAAGAATTTGATGGTTTTTGACAGAGGTACACTGAATACTCACTGAGCTAAGCTAACTAGCATGGATACCAGCTCCCTAAAGCACACATAGGAGAGAGGGTTATAGGCTCCTTCTCTGGCCCTGGGGAGAATGGACCATAAGCATATTTTCCGTTTCATCTCACACTGTACAAGCATGAATAGTTGACTTGCACATTGTTACCAGACACAGGAAGATGAGATAAAACGATGACCTGGATGAGAACAGTTGGCAAATACATTCAAATCCCTACGGTGACAGCTAGCAAGTGATGCAGCAGGACTTGGTAGATGCTAACTTGTGCAGATGCTGCACAGCTAACTTCCAAAGAAATGTTACCCTTCGTGATGCTTTGTCTGTGACAGCGAGATGGTACGCCGCAAAAAACACAAAAGCAAAATAAGGAGAATATCAGAAAGCATGGGTAGATGTGCCCACGCCATCAGAGCCCCTCGTCGTTGATATTCTGTACAATGTTCTCCAGAATAAAAGCATGTGAGACTTTCTGGAATTTCACTTGCTGGTCAGAAACATGTGGAAGAGCTCAGAGCAGAATACAAACCAGTGCACTATTGTTATTTTTAACAAGAGGCTTTTACAAGGAAATGTCCTCTCGTCTGCCAGGTTCAGAGATTTGCTTTCCCTCGGTGACACAGACACACATAAACACACATATCCTGAGAGCACATACAAGAAAACACACGAATGAGCTTTTGTTAAGACGTGTGCGCACACACACACACACACACACACACACACACACACACACACACACACACACACACGCTGACCTGTATGTTTATATTCTGTTCATATTTTTCATGTCCCATCCCACTGACCCTCCTTCTAGGTATCAGCTCCATCCAATGGCGTTGTCATGGTGATGAATCTAGGTGGAGGTCAGAGGTCAAGAGGATTGAGAGAATCATTTATGAAAATACACTGTAAGCCACAGAGACGGTTTCAGCTCAATATGAGTCCTGTGCCGATGCATCAGAAAGTCCACAATCACAGTGCAGCTGTGGATCAAAGCATTGCTGGAGTTTTAAAAACGCGACATGTCAGTTTGTGGATTAGAGCCGCTGCTGGTGGGGGATGGTGGGGGAGGGTGGGGGATGGTGGGGGAGGGTGGTGGTGTTCCATGACAGATAGCTTTCCAGATTCCTAACGTCATTGCAGAAGTGTTGCTTGTGCTGTTGTTGAATGGAATATTGAGATCAATACAAATTCTGCAGTTGTAGATTAGAAAAGCTTTTCGTATATTCTTCTGCTTAACGAGGCATTCACTGATTTACCTATTTTTTTTCCACAGTATTTAAAATTTGAATGCAGTTTTCTATCTTTACTGAAAACATTAGATTGCTGTGTTTCAGTTACAGTCTGATTGGTAGGAAATGCAGAAGGCATCAGCATCAAATACCTCGAGCTTCACTGATAAAAAAGATTTGTTGTTTTATGGTGCTGTCATGAAACATTTACGCTGATTTTTACTCCTAAAATCTGATTTACCAAACATTTCTGCTGTAGGGTGATGGATGTTTCACAGGTGACATTTGTTGTCGTACAGAGTGTGAAGTTGTGTCATGAATAGCAATTTCCATGTTCCAATGCACAGCTCTGAAGCATGCAGGCGCAGCATAGTTTGACAAATGAAGCCCCGGGTGTAGGTGACAGTCCCAGAGAATGGAAAAAATGCAAAAAAAGATTTTTCTTTCTACGCTCTGCACTTTTGTGCTGATGCTTGCACAGGAAGAAATTCATCATGGAGGAGGCAAAGAGGTCAGTGTACAGGACACACCCACCGAAAATATTAAACAACTTCTTAGCCACAGAAAAATACCAGGGATACACTGAAAATTATGATTTCAGATCTTTTGTGTGTGTGTGTGTGTGTGCGCGCGTGTGTGTGCGTGCATGAGCGCTATCAATGACATAAACATTGGCCTCACATATATTTCCCAATTATGAAATGAATGACTGTCAGGAGAGAGCACCAATTAGTGAACAGCTGCACTGATTAATATGTAGATTTATGCACCCGAGCCTCCTGACGGGAGTTGACGGGGAAAATATTCGACCAGCTGCCCCGGCCAACCGTCAGCACACACTCACACACATCCACACTAATCCCAAGCACGACAGAATATGAACCATTGATCGCCTCACAGCAAACCAAGGTTTGCCTCCTCTGACATAATTAGAGCAGAGATTTATGCTCCTAGACACAAATCCAGCCCCCCCAAACTCGCCGTGACCTCTGCTCAAGGTTACATGCTGCTAGTCACATCTGTAGCCTCTGTTGTCAGATCCAGCTCCCCCCGCTGCGATCAGGACCCCCATCTGACCTTTCACACCTCAAAGTGGTAATGCTGCAGTGGCTTCGTCGTTTGAATTAAACTGCACAACACGTGAAGCTCGTTCACGTGTCATATATGAGTCATTTGGTAGGACAACCCAGATCTCATTTACCTTGGAAAGAAGAACTCCTAAGCAAAATCAGATTTGATTATCTGTTTAAACATGCTTTTTTGGGGGGAGAATTTCTCCCTACGAAGAACTTTCTACAATCAAAAATAAAAGATAAAAATATGATGAAATAATATTCCCACTGAATTCATTACCTGACCATTGCAGGCGATATTCCCAGAACAATTTCAGAACAAAGAAATTCATTCAAAAGTGACTCTTTCAAGAAGATTTGCATCAGATTATACTAAATGGTGGTGTATAACCCAGTAGCTATGAACTATTCTTTTTTAATCAGAAAGATGAAACTGGATGGGCAATGATTGCATGTGATTAGAAAACATGGAGTCGATTAGAAAAGAATGGACATTTTCTCGTGAACTGGCGAGCACACGGGTTACAAAAAGTACTCACTCTATGCAGGAACGGAAGCTTAAATAATATGATTGGTAGCAACCGCATTTGTTTTTTACATCTTCTCAGAATGACTGCTGCGAAAAAAAGGTCAGACATGTTAAAAATTCAGAGTAACCAGAAAGTGAGCAGAGAGTAGAAAGATCATCACTGTGTCGAGTCAAAAGTTCGTACAGTCCTGTGGAGGAAAACAGAGCCGTATGATCCAGATACTGAGAGCAGATCTTGGGCCTCCGACAGCAGAGAGTAGCAGTGATGAACCTCCCGAGAGTGAGTCAGCCGAGCGCTGGAGAGAAACCGAGAGGCGCTTGACTGCTGGGCAATGTAGGTCAATGGAGCGTTTGTGTAGATGAAACCCCGTATGATCCTATGATGTGTCTCTTTAGGCATGATTGTGTGCGGCTACACATGTGACAGTGCGTGTGGAACCGTGTGCTCAGTGTGTTTATGTGTAGCTGACGAGAAGCTGATTCATTCATCAGGCCAATTCGATTACGGCAGGATGAATGTTTGGACCTAAAGACCCCTGCAGTAAAACGCACCACCCTTTAAAGTGCTGTTTACTGACCTCAGACCAGCCTGTCGTACCTCTTTCCTGCAGACATAAATAAGTACCAGCAGGGTTGGAGATGTGCTCTCCTGTACCTGCTCAATGACAGGTTAATGCTGAGCTGCAGACCATTTAATAAGGTAGCGATTACTGACAGGCATAACTGCCTTCCACGGATTTCACCCAAATAATCTTTTTTTGTTTTTTTTAGCGTGCTAAAAACTTGTAGCCCAAAGTTCAATGTGCAAATCTGCGGTTTGAAAGTGCAACAAGTTCAATCAGACTGTGGGTTTCCGCTGCTCTCACACATATTGATGGCTATTTAGCTCTTGAAAAATTGTCTAATAGCCCCCGGTGAATATCTCATTATTGTTCCCGGCATTCGAAAAATATCCAACCAAGGGTTTTGCCCGCCTCTACTTCAAAAGCTGAGCGATGATTACGTCAACACAGTGCTGGTTTGATTGGTGGCCTGAGATGGCCGTGAGTTCAGTGTCACAGATGTTAAGGTGAAGGTGGTTTTCCTTCATGCACGTGTTGATATCAACCAAAGATGGCGACAACACCATGGGAGTGGCTGGCAGGACTTACATATAGCAGGGTATCATCTGCATAGCGGTGGCATAAGAAGCCATGTGAGCAGATAATGGACAATAGAGAGTGAAGAAAACTGCAAAACAAATGGGATCTTGCCCTGCGGTTCCCTTGGAGGGAAGCAATTGGGTGAAAGTAGGGGTCAGTTCACGAGGCACAGATGCGGGACTTTGTAATAATTATACCAAATAATTAAATTAGAATGGTGACTGTTGAACGTTTTGATAGCTCAGTGAGAGATTTAGTTTTTGAATTGGGCTGAAAGGGTTGGAGAATGCCTGCCCTTGCATATTTCTGCTGAATTGGATCTGCAGATTAGAGACAGTTAGCAACTACCGGTGCAGAGTTTGAAAGACATCCACCAGGCGGGGAGGGTGTAATAATCCAGAGTTTTGAAGCTTGTCCCGTCGTCAGCCTCCTTTGGTTCTGTTTTGATCAGTCCGTTGTGAGTTTGCCAAATCCATGTAAGTACCACTTTAACAATTTGTTGTGATGTGAAGCTCTTAAGATTAAGCATAAGAGTTTTGTTTTGCTCAGCTCAAGCTGTGGGGTGGGAAAACACCCACACAAGGTGAAGGCTTTTCAACATGTGAAAGAATCTGAAAAGCATCTAAGAGAAGAAAAAGTACTGGAGCCGTTGTCTGCACTGTCGTTTCTTGTGACAAATTCTGTTGATGCATAATCTCAGCCAGACGATGAAAATGCACTGCCATATGATGGTGGGGTTTTTTTTTGGGGGGGGGGGGGGGGGGTGCAGCAATGTGCGGAATCTCCAGTCCTGGCTTTCCTTTACCTTTTACTGATGGGATCTGACAGCATTAGCGTCATAAATTGTTTCCTCTCCGAGAGTTGCTGATACTCAGAGAAACAGATGGGAAAACTGAGGGAGGGAAGGAAAGGACAAAAAAGTGAGGAGTGAGGAAAAAGTGAGCAAACGTCAGAAGATAAAGAAAGTGAAGAGAACTGAAAGAAGGACCTGAAACTACTGACAGGAAATGACAGGAATACAGAACGAAAGAAAACAGTGAGAGTTGGACAGAGAAACGAAGAGGTGGAGTAACTGAGTGAGAGAATGAGTCAGAATGTTATAATGCCTGCCAGTATGGAAACGACTAGGCAGAGCCAGGTCGGTTTACTGGTGTGTGTGTGTGTGTGTGTGTGTGTGAGCGTGTGTTTGTGCAAGTGTGTGTGTGTGTGTGCGTGTGTGTCTTGCAGCTTGATGTAATTAATGAGCACCAATAGCACTTTGTATCCATTTTAGCTGTCATGAGCACATCACGGAAACCCACTCACGTTCATACAAATGAAACCCAGACTCACACAGGGTTATGTGTGTATTAGGGATCACTTCCAAGTCAAAGAGCGTGGGGTCACGAGGTCAAACTCACAGGAAATTTACGACTGCCAAGAAGGCCGGGACAAAAGACACACAAACACACACACACACACACACACACACACACACTCACACTCAGTTTGTTTTTGCCAAAGGTAGCCTGACTTGATGAATTCAATTGTACACATGGACACACACAAACACACACACACACACACACACACACACGCGCGCGCATACATACACATGGGACTATTTGGTTTTGCTAGTCATCTTTTTGCTGCAGGCAAACTAAGTTTTGACTCTAAGATTCATGGCACATTCGCAAAAACAAAGAGAGTCATAAGGTTTTTATTAATCTCTCTATGAGCAGGCTTTATTTATCTCTAGAGTATTTGTCTCTGTCTTCTTCAAATTCCTCCAAATGTTTTATATTCTTATTTTGAAAGGGTAATATAGAGGAGTTTGCCTCTGCCAGATCAACTCTGTGTTGTAGGTGTGTAGCTGTAGCGCTAGCTTAAACAAGTAAATGATCCCCGAAGAGAAACAAAGTTATTTTTTTATACACAATAATATAATTATCATCTGTATGGATTCTGCATTTATGATCCCACTGACTTTCATTTTGACAATGCAAGTTGTTCCACTACCTCCAGTCATGCTAAATTAAGCTAAGCTATGCTAACTGCCACTAGCTCTGGCTCCATACTCATCTCATGGGTGGAAATACAATCAGTCTTTTTAATTCTATATCTGCGGAACAGCAAATAATTTTGTTTCCATAATGTGACCTTCTTTCAAACAAGTTCATGTCTCTTCCAAATCCAGTGGGAATTAGCTTAGCCCTGAGCTAGCAGGAACTCACAAGCACAATGTCTATGAGTTAAACAGTCTTTGGGTATTTTTGTTTTATCACATGAATTTAATTACTCAGCTGGAATTATCCTTTTTTTTTAATCACCATGAATGTTGCTTTAGCTCACGTCCAGTCCCAGTAACACAAACCTAACATCATGGGATTCGTGTAGAAATAGTAAGTCGTTACCAGAGGTTTGGGTTGGACTCTAAAAGAACCAATAGCCTACATTTGGTTCCATCAGTTGACTGCATCAAGATGTGACGGCCTTCACGAGGGGAACTTGAGCATCTTTGAGCTGATATACTGTTTTCCTGTCAGGGTCAGACATTTTCAATAAATGCCTTCCCCTAATTGCTGGTGGTTTTGCGAGCGTGGCCACATCTGAATCCCTGTAATTGGTTTCAAGTTTATGGCATTGTGAGCTCTCTAGGGATTGAGGTTTATTTAAATAGGTTTTGGTTACAGTCAAAGCCGCAAATCTGCAGTCATTCACACTGAGAGTCAGTCTATCTACATGAACACTAAGCTTTACTCTTGACTACAGGAGACAGACAACTGTAAAGGAAATTACATCGTGCTGTCAACCAAAAGAGCCTTGGAGGTTTGTATTCATCCTGCCCTTGATTTTGAAAGTCTTGGATGGTTCAAGCAGTGTAAAGCTGGGGTTTTGCTGCTTAGCTTAGCTCTGCTGTGAATGTATCTGGCTTCTCCCGGCGTGCACACATGACATCTTCCAGGCATCTTCATGCTTCACCACACTCGTGCAAACAGCTCACATGCTTTCACCTGGCGTAAACCCTGGAAAAAGAACGAAATCACTCCAAAAACAAAAGTGTCTGAATGTGAATGTGATTTTTCTGACTTGAATTGGTTGGATGGTGCCAAATGGAGAACTCCGATTATGTCTTCAAGCCCTTAAATCCCCTTTCAGATTTGAATTTGAGGGATTTAGCATTTGTGGCCGATTGAATCAAATTCTTCCCACTGTGTTGAAACTAATAAGGTATTAATGCTTCCATCTGCATAATTGAAGCCGATGTATTTTATTTAAGCCGGTTGGTTTTGAATGTGCCACTGTGGACTGGATGCTGCGTGGAAATCTAGGAGGACGGCTGATGAAAGTTAAAAAAAACAAAACATCTGACCTGAAAATAAAAAAAAGAAAGATTGTTCAGACGGCGGTGGCCTGGATTGCAAACCAGAACTTGAAATCTGTCAACGATCAGGAATTCACTGCTGCACAGAGCTCCTGTCCCCGTAATCGTCCCTATTTATCATAGCTTCTCTTTCATCTGACAAATATGCGTCACATGCTCTCAATCTGCAGCAAAGCAAGACGCTCTGAAGACAGGAATCCATGCGGAGCGACAGGACAGCACAGTTTTTCTCCTTGGATGAAAGAGAGATCAGGAGCAGGTAATCAGTCAGGGAAGGCGAACGGATCCGGCTGGCCAAAACAGGCGAGTCCCTGAGGGAAAGTGTGTGGTCTGTAGCCAAGTCCATGCTAAGGTGCTGATGAGAGAAGGTTTGTGTCTCAGTTAGATTTTGTGGAGCCAGACAAGAAGGCCCATAGTTGGACAAGAGGATGGAGTAAGGGGTGGTACTCATCACTGTTTAAACCACGTTTAAAAACTGTACATATTCATAAATATATCGACTATGAATAAATGTCATAAGTTGTACCAAGATCTGGGGGAATACTTGATCGTGATTGGCTACAGGGTTGTTCATCAATCTCTCATACATCAGAACCTTCCAAAGCCCTGTTGAGACTGCTGGCCCAAACCGGATTTTTTTTTTTTTTTTTTAATGGATTAAATGCATATTCTGGAGAGCCAAAACTCACATGAAATATATTTCTGGCAAATCTGAAGTAATTTTGTGTCTTGTAGGTAGGATAGCAAAGTCTGGACACAATAAAACTGACTTCATCACTTGGGGGAAAAAAAAAAAAAAAAAACAGTGTGGGGAGAAAAATCTACAATATGAGATGAATCTGGTCTGAGGAACAAATAATATGAGCCTGCAGCATGAAGGAGGCCAGAGTAGTTCCAGTCAAACTGTCTCCTCACCTTGTAAATTATTGTACTGGCCATTTGTAACCATAGCAACGAGGAAGCCGTAAAAGCCTCTACAGCCAATGGCAACATTGGTCAAATATTGCAAGCCTCATAAAACTGTTTTAATGCAGTGTTGCAGTGTTGCAGTTCAACGTAACCCAACTTCTGCTGTTATCGCATCTTGAGTTCAAAAATAGATTTCCATCGATAAATTGTAACGTGACGAGCGTCGCGATGGCCGCCTGGTAACACAGAAGCTGTTACACAAGCCATCGGCTCACATCCCAATCATCGTCTCAATAATTCACTCTCCGCTCGAGGGTCTGGCAGTAAACGCAGACTCGGACTCGTCCCAGAAAACCGTCACGTGGATTTGGGGGCATTGTCTGGTTAACTCCGTAATCCATGTCTGTCCATCAACTGTCTGCCGTGTTACTGAGAATCTTGCCAGCAGAACGTGTGTGTGTGTGTGTGTGTGTGTGAGAGAGAGAGAGAGAGAGAAAAGGTGGAGGTGATTGCAAAATGCATGGAAATATAAATGAATGCACTGTTTTTGTGGCAGGTGGCCAAAGCGTGAGAGGGAACACTGCCTGATCCGTCCCCTCCTGGAACAGTTTCTGGTCATGTAGGAGGCAGCCTCACCCATGTGTCCGGTGAAGTGACACATCTTTTTTTCCCCCGTTAACTCCCTCTGACCGAGAGCCAGGCATCGTTTCCTTGTTGAATTAAACAAAAAAACAAAAACAACAACAAAAAAGCAACTATTATCCTTTGTCGTTCCCTTCGTTAAATTTCCCCTGAAGTCATCTAATCTGGTGAAATCAAACCTCGCTCTCCTCCTTTAGTCCATCAAAACCTCTCTGTTGTCGGATGTTCTGCCCTCAACCTGACCCGTGCTCGTCCTTCTCCTCCCAAACCCCCCGAGTAATTATTCAAGAAACTCAGATGAGGTTTTGTGCTGGAGCCGGTTGATATTTCATATTCTGAGCCGGTGATGGACGCTCCCCTGTCCTCTGCCTGCTTCTTATGTGTGGATCGCACAGTTGGAGAGTTACTTCATGTTGACAGCAGAGCGACTGTGGGATGAATGCTATCTGCCTCTTGAATATCCCAACGAGCCACAGCCATGTTTACGCTGGATTCTGTAGTCGTGCCCAAAATAAACTCTGTGGCACAAAAAAGTTTGAGACTTGTGCTTTTTTTTCTTTTTAATTCAGCAAGACAGTCTTCAGAATTAAGCGCTGCTCTTGTGATTTTTTTTAATAAACTACAACACTTCTTTTGTTGTCAGCGCGATGACCTTTGCAGTCCCGTTTAGCCACCAAGAGCCGTTTTTAAAACACCAACAAAAAAAAAGCTTTGAAATTCTCACCTTCAGGAAAATGTTAAAATATCTTTGCTTGTGTGAACCACAGATCATAATTCAGGCATTCAACCAAAGATTGATTTTTTTAATGAAATGTCGATTTTTAGCCGAGGGAACTGGAGTTTCAACAACGCTAACTCACTTCCAGGTGTCAGGATTCCTGCGCCACTCTATTCCAATCCATAATGAGCACATAATTAGGAAGAAAATATTTAATGAATATATTTGAATTTGGGCGGCCCGGTGGAGCAGTGGTCCTCCCTGTGGCCCCCCAGCAAGAAGGTTGTGGGTAGAGCCCCGGCTGGAGCACGGGATCTTTCTGGGTGAGTCTCCATGTTCTCCCTGTTCCTGCTGGGTTCTCTCTGGTACTCCAGCTTCCTCCACAGTCCAAAGACATCAAGAGGGACCAGGTTAATCCAGACTCTAAATTGACCGTAGGCGTGGCTGGGAGAGCCAATGGTTGTCTGTCTCTATGTGTTGGCCCTGCCATGGACTGGTGACCTGTCCAGGGGGAAGGCTGCTGGGATAGGCTCCACCCCCACCACCCTCAACAGGAGAAGAGGGGGAACATGGAGGGATATTTTTTAATGAATAAAACATGTTTTACAAAATCAGTCAATCTAAAGAGAAAACTTCAAAACCAAGTTGTGATGAAATGGAATAATGCAGACTCCTGGGTTGGAGCTGGAACTGTCCACCTTTTCTTGACCTCTGCCGATGGGCCTGCCTCCCCCCCGCCAGCCCCCCCACCTCTCCGTTACTCTGAATCAAAAACAACAGGGGGTCTTGTTAGAAGACCACAGCTCCATCTGCACCACTGTCAACCTCTGCAAGTCAAATGAGATTCTCTCGTTCTGACTGTCCGTCGCTCCCTCGTTCCCTCTCTCTCTCTCTCTCTCTCTCCCTCTCTCTCCCTCCCTCTCCCAGTGGGCCAGCCTAATCAGGTAAATATTGAGAGGATTTGTTAGTTCTTTGTAATGTGGCTCAAAGTGCCCCGATGCTAATTCTGTTGTATTCCTGCTGGGCTACAAAGACAATTTAAATGCTGCAGTGGTAAACCCCACTGACGGAGATAATGACAGGCTGGGGAGGAAAGAGTTCTGCCGTGGGACGCAACGGGAGGGCCTGCGGGACGCGTGGGAGGTTTCACACGGGGAGAGAGTGGGAGCGAGGGGTGCTGCTGACACATCCGAGCCAGAGAGGGGTTTATCTGCTCCTTGTTTCATCTGTGCTCTGTGCTGCTTTGCTGGATGTGAGATTTCTTAGAGGAACGAATCAAAGCTCTTAAATTATCTGCGAAATTCAGCCAAGAAGTTTCTCCCCTTGCAGCAGCTTGTTAAACTCCATTCCAAAAATCTTCCGTTATTCTGCCCATCAGCTCCTTGATTCCAATAATACGGGTCACAAACGTAGGGTTTCGTTATGAAAACACACGGACAAACTCTCTGGAACCGTTCTGAGACAGGAGTGTTGGGGCTATCTTCTGGAACGTTCCCGTCTTAGATCAGCTAGTAAAAGGTACTGCCGGGGAAAATGTGAGCTTGTTTGGATTCGGCCCTGACTCCTCAGTGGTCTTAGTGACTAATAAACTGGAACAAAAGACATCAGGTGGCAGGACTCCAGCTGCTGAGAGAGTCCTGCCTCATTTTTTTGTGTGACTTTAATCTTTTTTTTTTTTCCTCTCTTATTTTACCCAGTTATTGAATATTGAGGGAATTTCCTGACCAACGTAGTCTCAAAACAATATTTCATTAATTTGTGATTCAAAGAAACACACGGACTATTCGGGGAGACAGACTTATTGTCCACCCTCTCCAGAGACAGACAAGAAGATGGAAAACCTGAAAATTTCAGGAAAGGTCGGAGTTGAGGTCCAGTCCTGTTCTGAAGACACGGTGTTGTCTTGCAGCTTAAAAGGGCTGGTGAGCAACGACCTGTCACCGCCGAGTCTCCTGCACGGCATCGCCTCAACTCACCCCCTTACAGAGACTCCTTGCTTTATTAATGTTTTCTGATTTGCTACTTTTCTGCGGTCGTAATAACAACGACTGCTGGGTTGTGTTTCTTGGGTAGGAAATCTCGAAATAAGCAGTGAAGGAACATTCCGGTGCAACACTGTGGCTCACTGAGGTGATTTCAACTGGAGCAAGGATGGAGCGGTTTGGCACAGACCAATAATGTAGGATACACGGGCAGTTGTTTCTACAAGGTCGGTTGTTGGTTTTGGTCTTTTTCATGGGACGTGCGGTAAATAATATTGGATATCTCGTCCTCCCACATCAGAACACCTTGGAGAGAAGAAATGCTGCTGTTTTCCTGCTATTGTACGAAAAAGAAAGAGATACAACTGACAGCAGAGTCATGATTCAGCTGGAGGCGCTCGGCAAAAGTGCAGGAGGAGGAGGGGGAGGGCAAAGATGGGGAGGTGAAGAGCCAGAGAACAAGAAAGGAGATTTTCAGTGGGGAGGAGGAGGAGGAGGAGGAGGAGGAGGAGGAGGAGGGCAAAGATGGGGAGGTGAAGAGCCAGAGAACAAGAAAGGAGATTTTCAGTGGGGAGGAGGAGGAGGAGGGCAAAGATGGGGAGGTGAAGAGCCAGAGAACAAGAAAGGAGATTTTCAGTGGGGAGGAGGAGGAGGAGGAGGAGGAGGAGGGCAAAGATGGGGAGGTGAAGAGACAGAGAACAAGAAAGGAGATTTGCAGTGGGGAGGAGGGGGAGGAGGAGGAGGGACATGGAGAGAGACAGAGAAGAAATGGCTGCTAAAACATGGCTGAGTCCCTCTGGACGGCGACGCTAGGATACACACATGTGATGGAATGACATGTCGGCGCTGCATCTGCTTCGTTCGCCGCTCAGCTGCGTTGACATGACAACCAGCACACCCTCCCTCGCCTCTTTCCTCCATTCGCACCCCCCCTCCATCTAACTTACATAAACCTCTTCTTTGTGAGAAATGCTAGGAGGACGAGTGTGTTGAAGTCTCCTTGAAAATGTGTTACATGGCGCATCGCTCGCCTCTCGTTCTCACGTATGCCAACACACAAAATGTCTTCTGGCCTTTTGCCAACGTTTCCCTTCAGCTGGCGAAATAAAAGCGTCAAGGATTCAGGAAGGATACAGGAAGTAGCTGTGTGAAAGAAGACTGCTTAGCATGTAGAGAATATAGCCAGCGTGGTTACACACCCTGGCACCTCCATTCACTCCTTTATCTGTGTGTGTGTGTGTGAGAGAGAGAGAGAGACAGAGAGAGAGACAGAGAATGAAATAATAGACATGTCATGCTTTGTCAAGTGTTAATTAAAGCAGATCTCACCTGCTTTTATCGTGTAAGAGTGAATCTTTGTATCCACACAGGCGTGTGAAATGATTCCACACAGTTAGCGTCAAAGTGAGTTTCATGACCTTCGGAAGCTTAAATCTGTATATGAATAAAAAAGAGAGACTGAGAAAAACGGCAACACTGGGCGCCAGTGTGAGCAGCAGACGCAGAACACATGACCAGATGACCAGGGTCAGAGGCTGTTGCGACGGTGGATGGACTTCAGTTCCATGCTGGGTGCCAGCAGCGAGTGGAAGCTGCTGTTTTGATTGTGTCGACTCAGGTGTTTTAATTAGTTTGTGGTCAGATCAAAGTGTCTGAGGGTCATTGAGCCGATGGCTGGATGAAGAAGACGTGGATTATTCCAGACGACGCACACGAGGGTTGGCAAAAGGAGGATTTTGACATTTTTTGCTGTTGTTTGCTGTCAGTTGCCATTAGCTTCAAACCAAATGTACGTAGCTGGCTCTCTCTGCATTCTGGACTCAGAAAAGAAGTAATGCAGGAGGGAGAAAGTTTGTGAGACAGTACTTTAAAGGCAAAATGCACTTTAAACTGCAGAGGTGCTAGCAGGGAGGCTAAAAAAACCACAGGTGGCCCCAGCATGCCGTTACTTAGCCAGATTTATGAACTATTTTTCAATTTTTATCATTCAATTTCCCTCCCTTGTTGTATATTAAACTATTACCACCCCAGAAGCGTGGCTTTAATCTTTTCCCTGTGTGCTTTTCTAAAATAATATTCTCATCTATTTAATTAATTCACAGAGAACAGATGAAAATTAATAATCCAACATCTCTTCATCCTTTAAAGCAGACTGAAACTTCAAAGTTCTGGTGGTACATTCGTAATAGGAGAATAATAAGGAGCATCCAAACTTTCTTCCCCTCTGAGTGCAGCTCGCCGTCTCGTTAAGTGGTGAAATAGATGTGCTGTTTCACACGCCAGGCAGTCTGTAGACAAAGCCATCTGCCTCTGTCGTTCCTGTCCCCTGGCGGACGCCGTACTCTGCCAAACAGCTACGGGGGAGTCTGGGATTCAGATGGCATCAGTGTGTGCTTGGTGCGTGTCCACAAACAAACACACAGAGCTGTGAATGGGCATCATTTTTGATCTTAATATTATTTTGATCCAAACGGTTCTCATGATTGTGATTTGTATTTTAGAGAGAGAGAGAGAGAGAGAGAGAGTGTGTGTGTGTGTGTGTGTGTGTGTGTGTGTGTGTGTGTGTGTGTGTGTGTGTGTGTGTGTGTGTGTGTGTGTGTATAGCTGCAGGCTATCTCTTTTTACAAGCTGCACAAAGTGATGACATTATCTTTTTGAATGGCGTGCGGTTCAAGCCCCGCCGCCGCCGCCGACTCTTCTGTCTTGCTTACACGCCTGCGGAGGTTTATGTAACATGTAACATGTAACATGTAGTGAAACATTTGAACATGTGAAGAGCTTTTCTCAGATGTCACAGTGAAACAGAGGAAACAGGAACAGACAAAATCCTGCATGAGCACATGAATTACACCGGACCACACTGGAATACATGAATACATATTTAAATGTCACTTTCAATGAGTCTACTTCTACTTTCTCTGTTTCTACTTCATATTTTTTGGTATTTGTACTTCATTCTTCTTAAGGAACACATCTAGGGTATGGGTATGAAGGAGTATGTGACAAAGTAAATCTACATCTCTCCTTCCTGTGTGTGTCCCTCAGATGTAATGTCCAGGATTACATCTGGCACAAGGGCGCTCGCTGCGACTCGGTGGTGACGGAGTTCCAGGTGATGTGTCTGGCTGTGGGCGCCTCGGCTCTGGTGGTCCTGCTGCTCTTCATGATCGTTGTCTGCTTCGCCAAGAAGCTGCATGTGCTCAAGACAGAGAACAAGAAGCTGCGTAAGCGCAGGTGAGGATCCACCCAGGTCCAGAGTGTCCCAGCAAAAAAAAAAAAAAAGTAATTTCAATGTATTTTAGAGAAAAGGAATAACCTTAAGACCATCTTAGCCAAGAAAGTAGCTCAAAACACATATTTGTACGTGGGTGCTTTGAGTACTTGAAGGGCAAAATACACTTCATGGTTGAAGTGTCATTTTAAGCCCTGACAGCAGAGGAAATGCTTCTATAAAAAAAAAAAAAATACTAAAGATGTGAGGGAGGTGTGAATGAGGCGAGGGCGTAAAAAACAACTGCCTCTGTCCTTCACAGGAGCACACAAGGATGAGGCCGCCGAGGCCGTTGTGCCCCGAGCGCATGCAGGGATTATTTCTCACCGTTTCATTTTCAGACAAGAGTGACTCAAGCATGATGGAAAGGAGTGAGGTTCAGTGCCTGAAGGACACAGGTTGAGCTGTCGGCCGCAGCGCAGTCCTTCTAGCAGCTGGGAAACAACATCGAAACATTTGGTTTGTCTGAATCACAGGGAAATGCCGAATTAAGACTAAATTGCTGTATTTTTGTCTTTTAACTACATTTTTGTGAAACAGACAGCCACATTTTTATTATCTCAACCTATCGTCAGCAAACCAAATTCACAACACAGGCACAAGAGGTGATATGATTCTTCAACTTGAATTTGGTGGAAATGGAGGAATAGAAAAGAGGATTCAGGGGTAAACAAGCAGATATGAGGAGAGGAAGCAATGAAGCGAGAGGAAGATGATGGTGTGTGAGACAGCGGAGGATGACGATGGGGGAGGGGTGAAGAGAGGGAGGCGAGGACAGTCTAATGGAGGCGTTGGGGAGGTGGGTAGATGGATCTGCTCAAGTAGAACCACAGGAGGAAGGGGAGGAACGGAGCGCTGATAGCAAGCAGCTGCAGGAAAGACGGATAGATGGTGAGACAAGTGAAGGGGTGGAAGCCAGGGTCAGGAAGCAGTAGCTTGTTTTTGTTTGCTTTTTACATGTCATTTTACGCTGTTGACATTCCATAGGCTTCTCTTGTTTAGATACAGCATGCACTGCTATGCTGAAATCTCAGAGAAAATAAAGCAGCCGTCTGGTTTTCACCTCGCTGCCACGTATATTGGGATTTTACAGGTGCCTTAAGCTCACCAAGACATTTTTGCCTCATGCCTCCCTTCTTTGTCAAGGAAGTAGTGCCAAAGGAAGGGTTACAGTTTGTTTTCCTGTCAAACTATTCATTGTAATCGGTGATGTCACACGATTAATCCTCAACCATTCTGACGTCATGAAATAGCTCAAGCATTAATGCAACGCTGGAGGCATTAAAAACAATTTCTTCTGTCAAATGTTTGGAGAGAAACAGACGATCGCAGCAAGGGGGACTGAATATAAACTAAAGGAGAGTGACAGGGAGATTGAAGGCCTGGCATGAATACAGAAAGCAGTGGCGGGGGGGGGGGGGGGTTGCTTTGGCAGCTTTGACAGTGCTGGTGTTTTAGCGGTGATCTCCCTAGCAACAGAGCCATCATGGATGAGCAGCAGCCAGGCGGACACAACTGAGCCCCGTGGATGCAAATGTGAACCGAATGACCAAATCCTCAACACCAGATCCCACGTTAGGGGGTCTATTTTTAGCTCAGCATGGAAGGTTATCATGCTGGTGGAGGAGATTAGGGTGATGAAGATGGTGGTGAGGGGTGGGGAGTGGTGCAGTGGTAGCAGAAAGCAAGCAGAAATTTTGACAAAAAGAAAAGGGTGATGTCATTAGTACTCTGGATTCAGCTGAAAGTAGGGCAGTCTGAACATGAGGGGGGGAGGGAGGAACAGGGGGAGGCGGGGTTGACCTACATACAGCTGTGCGACCTGAGGGGTGCGTGTAGCAGCAGGGCGAAGCATGAAAGAGACAACGCAGTCTCATCAAGTGGTTGGCTAAAAGAAATCGAAGAGGAAGAGGAGGGTAAAAAAGCAGGGCAGGGTGTAACGGGTGGGGTGGGGGGGTTAAAAGAGGAGGGGGAGGTAAAGGAGAGGCCGTCGTAGGAGGGAGAAGAGAGAAAGAAAAAGAAAGTGACAGAGGAATAAGAGACAGCGTTAGAGAGAAAAAAGCTCATCTCAACACAGCGTGCGAGCGTGTGCGTGTGTGTGTGTGTGTGTGTGTGTGTGTGTGTGTGTGTGTGTGTGTGTGTGTGTGTGTGTGTGTTGCTGAAAAGACTCATGAATACATGAGACTCCCACACTCCCCCATCTGCTGCTGGTAACTGCAGTGTTTCTCTGCCGCAGTAGAGATGAGACCTGGTCAAAGATGGAAGATGGAGACTTTTTCAGAAATGGAAGCTGGAATCAGCAGCAGTTCTCTGCCGCTGGATCTCTGAGACCTTGAACACTAGAAGTGCAGTAGGTCGCCGTTACAGCAAATTAAGGGTTTCCCTAAAAAGAAGGAATTTGTCCTCAGTGTGCAGCGCAATGTCTCCTGATTTTTTTTCTTTTATGCAACGTTGACCTTCATCAGGCGAATAGTTTGTGTCAGTCAGAGGGAGGTAAAACATTCCCTTAAATATGTAGGATCCCAATTTTTCGTGGGACACATTGTGGAGCAAATGAAGTGAGAACATCATCCAGTTGGCATTAAGTTTCAGTTTTGGCCCTCACCCCCGCTTTGGATAGTTCAAAGGAAGGAAACATGGAGAGTGAGTTAAGGAAGGAGCCCAAAGTTGGTTTCATGTGGCAGAATTTGACGATAAAAGATCAGAAGTGATGACGGTGGAGCAGATTTCTCTCTCTCACATCATTAACACGCCCTTGATTGCCCTGTCGCGGGGCTCATGAAATATAAATATGGAAACTCTGATTTGGATCAGAAAGACGAGCAGGAAGTAGATCATTCCTTTAACTACAGATATGACGAGAAGGATATGAAAGAGAAACACAACAAGGCCAGCTGAGGCTCCATCGAGTCTTAAAATGGGAGAGGAGACAAATTAGCGACACCCTCGTCAAAGTTATCGGCTCCTTAGACAAACACGGCTTCTGAAGACGAGCGAGGGTGAAATTCAAAGAGTTCGGTGAAAACGGAAGTCCCAAAGTCGGCTGCTTCCCCTGACGAGACGGCAGGAACGTCTGCGTCGTTATTTGTGTCTGTTTGAAAGTGCCGCGGCAGGTTTGTGTGAGAGTGGCCCACTGATCAGACGAGACGATGACTGGCGGGGCAAATGATCCGGGCGGAAACCAGCACAGACCCTGGAAAAGACGGACAGGTGTGCGACAGACGTGCATTGCTGCCTTCTTGACCGGGTCACTCTTCAGAAAGAGTTCTCCGTGAGTTTGATTCCTGGTGAAATGAATAACAAAACACAGCTAAAAAGAAATTAAAAAAAAAAAACGGACAGGGAAACAAGATAAGACAAACAGAGGAAGTACAAAATAAAACAGGAAGAAACAACACGAAAAAAAAGATGTGCAGATCTGAATATCAGCTGTCAAATCATTGGTGTCACAGCTGGCGTGACATCTGTTAAAATGGCGTGCCAGCACCACTGAAGCAAGGCCGAATGAAAGCCCGTTAGGGTCTGAAATTCCTGCTCCAACCACGTCACACAGCAGTTCCTGTTGTCGTGGAAGGAACGCCCAACTCCTGCCCCTGACTCAGCAGCACATGCTGGGTTTGGTTCAGGTTCTGAATCATGGTTCCACCAATGAGATCACGCTTCACCACCTCCTGCTGCCAGGTCAACCTGATGTGAACCTCCTCAGGGTCCACCTGCCTCTCGCACCCGGGAGTTAGCATGGTTGTTAGCATGGTTGTTAGCATGGTTGCAAGGCGACCCTGCTGTCTATTTACTTTCACAACACTACTGAGAGTCTTTCGAGGCACAATATAAATCCAAGTAATACAAAGTAGAAATCCAGTACTATTTTTGCTCGTCTTATTGTTATTGTATTATTACTATCCAGTGTTTTGCTCCGACTCAGCGATATATGGCAGAGCACCTGACTTGTCATTGGCTGAATGATTGATATGCAGCTTCTGTGCGTCTACCATGATGTAAACCTTAACTGCTAGACTTAACCTTGAAACTGTTGACGGTTAACGTGGACCTCCTTACATGGTCTCCACGGTAACACCACCCCGCTATTCGCCGTGGAGCGGTTGTGGGCGTGTATCTTCTGTGAGAACAAGCCAATCCAACATGGATTTGAACAGGAACCGTGAATTAATATCACTTCACATTTCACTCAGCAGGCCAACAGCAGAGCTCCCAGAATAGAAGTCGAGTTCTTCATCCAAGTCCCGGCATCGTAGTCATGTGACTCAGACTTTTGTCTGCTCGGGGGCTGGAGTCAGAAACAGGTTTCTGATTTGAAATGAAGCATTTTATTCTCAGCTGGTTGCATCACAGATAATTAAAAAAAAAAAGTTTGTCTTTTTTTTCTCTGTTTGCATTTTCACAAACAGAAGACTTGCTGTCTGACTAATGCTGCTTTCTTGCTCTTTTCTCTCCCCCTCCTTTTTTTGACGACGCTGTCTTTCTCTTCAACAATGGAATCGTCCCCTAAATGTGTCCTTTTCTTGACCTTTTCGCTCCTTTTGTCCATTTCATTGCCTGTGAATGTCACTACATGCGATCATTTCTCCTTCTCCTTCTTCTTCTTTCTCCTCGTGGATCTATTGCTTCTGCCTCTCTCCAACTTTCATCTCCTGGTGTCCCAAATCTTCTTGTTTCCAACTTTTCCATCATCTTCTCTCTATCTTATCTGACTTTTTGCTTTCTAAACATCCTTTGTATTCCGTTAACTGTCAACCTCCGCTTCTCTCAACTGCTCTTCTGCTTTCTACACCTTTAAAAAAAAACATCATCCCTATAAAACCTTTTTTCTTAATTTGTCTCTCATTCTTTCACTTTTATCCTCCCCACCCCCACCCCCACCCCCCATCCGACATCCAGCAGTAAGTACCGGCCTTCATCGGAGCAGCACAATGATAATTTCTCGCTGTCCACCATCGCTGAGGGCTCCCACCCAAATGTAAGGAAACTGTGCGACACCCCTCCTAACGTCCCTCATGCCCGTGCATTGGCTTACTATGATAACATTATCTGTCAGGTAACGTGGTTCTCGCCTCTCTCTCTCACCCTTTTTTCTGCATCTCCTCCCCCCAAACCTGCCCGGGCCCCCTGACTCCCCCTCCCCCCCCCCCTAATGCATGGGCATGAGTATTGACTGATACTCGGAGGTGTGAATTGGTAAAAGGAGGGGATGGACGGGTTGAAGTGCGAGGAAGGATGACGGGAGTTTTCTCGAATGTTGGAACCAAAGTGTGGATCCACTTTGAACAGCGTCCACAGACGAGTGGATCTTACCGCGGACATACGTGGTGTTGCTCATCGTATCCGGGAGCGACTGAGCTCTCGCAGCTTGCTGATTTATGTCAGGGATATAAACATAAACACACACGTGAGACGGCCAAAACAACAAGCAAGACGAGTGAGCCCAGTGTGAAGAGAGCAGCTCTTCATTTCAGTAAAGGCGGAAATGTTAAATAAATCAACTCTTACAGCTTCATCAGATATTTTAGGAATGTCCCACTGATTTATTGTGACTGGTTGGTATCCAGGAAGCATTTATGCAGCATAAATCATCTCAGAGGGTGAATGGACACTGACGCAGCCGGGGTCAAAGGTTAAATTACCCCTGAAACCACGCAGAGTGCCCCATTTATGTCCTTTGAGAGAAAACTCCCACAATCCTACACTGCAACCCCTCGCTACCTCCATCTCATTCTAGCCTGCTCTCTCTTTTCACCTCTTGCATCGGTTTGTCATAGCATGCCGGCTCTGTCGCTAACATGCGCCACCTGGTGGCCATGCCAGCCACCACAGCTGTGCTCTGCTATCTGTTTACAAACCTGTGCGGTAACAAAATGTCTGCTTTAATTGTTTATCCTGAAAATGGGCGGGGAGTTTGGAGGGACTGTTCTGGGTGGAGGTGGGAACTGGATTGGTGTCATAACCAGGTAAGATGAAGGTCTTCCATGAGAAATGGTTGGGATTATCAGGATAAACATCTGAGATGCAAGGCCCCGCTGCAGCCTGCAGGTGGCGGCAAAGAGCCAACTGGTGCCTCACTAACCGACGCATGGTAGCGAGTAGCGGTTAACATTTTAGCACTACGTGATATCAGAGGATGGCATATGACACTTCGCAATTCACGTCATGTCTATGCGGTTTACATACTGTTTTTTTGGTGTCATTCAGCGCCATTTAGTCAGCTCCTTCTGTGCCGCGCACGAAAGATTTTGTAAAACACAACGTAAGAAGATTCTCTAAATAACACAATGACAAAAAAGAACTGGCAAGAAAAGATACAGAGAGCTTTGTGGCTGAATTGACTCACTGTTTCTGCACGCTACAAGTCAGCGGGGACTAAGTGGCGTGAAATGACATACACACTTTTGAAGACATGATAAGTAATTATTCCAATGCCATTTGCTGATACCACGCGGTGCAGCATGAGCAGACTGAACGCTGCAACTGAGACAGAACAGAATCTGTTTTGGCTTCTTTTCTTCTCATATTTTTTTAAAAGTGGTACCACCCTCTAACAGCTCCATCAGTAGTTCTGTTCACCTTGAACTCTAGAATTCTGTTTCATTCTACCTTAGATGTTCTTTAAAGGCAGAAACATCTCACCCGCTCATTGCGACCACCAGCACCATTTTCACATCCCTGTCAGACCAAAATATCCCTAAATAGTGATTAAAAAAATACATTCCTCATTATCTCCTTACAATAACTCTGAATATTCAACTTCCTAACGCAACTTTCCCTGCATAACACAGCCCTGAAAATCCCCTCCCATCCACTGGATTGAATAGTATTTGTAAAGTCTTTTTTTTTTGGGGGGGGGGGGGGTAGTTAACAGACAGAGTTGGGTTCTGATACCATTTTTGATCTGGGTTCAAACACCGATACTGGTGAGTTTCTGAGGCTAAGAATGTGCTGCTGGTTTGTCTCCTCACTGGTTTTTATCAGCAGATGTAAAAAAAAAACCCAAAAAACCTCCACTTCGAAATTACTTTTATTTTGTTAAAGCTTTCAATCCCTGTTTGGGATCAACAAAAGCAGCAGAAGTGCAGCTTTTTGTGTAAATCCATCTTATTGTTTCATGTTTTTTTCAATGATCAGAATCTGTACAACAACAGAAATGTACTCATTTACAGATTATAAATGTTGCTCGTGTTGAAAGATAAACGTGGAATGAATAATTGATTCAGATTCAATAAAATGGTATCAAACCCTGGAGATGAAGCGATCAATCACCTAAAAATCTTTTTTTTTCCCCTTTCAGTTACTCAGCAACAAACTTCTAGAGCTCACAAAGCGGTTTCCCCTCCTGCATCACTTCTTTGTGCAGATTGCAGGAGGAGCCGGCTATGTTCATGTAGCTTGATGCTAATGGGGACTGACGGCTAACAACAGCAAAACTGTCCAAGAAAGTCAGTTTACAAACTCACAAGAGTGTCGTCCGGTATAATCCACAACTGCTTTATCAAGCCATACGCTCAGTAATCCACAAATACTTTGTAGTAATAGTTGTGGTGATAGCCATGAGTCTCCAGTAGCTTCGAGGTACATACATGTGGCTGGCTCTTACTACTTTCTGCAGTCACAAAGAAGTAATGCAGAAGGAAGAAGGAGGTTTCCTGAGATCGACACCAGCAGTTTTTGTGAGTACTTGAAAGGCAAAAAGAAAAAGCACTTTTGGGGTGAAGTTTAGCTTAAAGTCAGTCAGGACTCGTTTGTTCGTTTGGTAAATTCAGCGCTATATTTCCAACTACTATTCAACCCACCTTTATTTCCAACCACATACAAAACTCACCTCAGCATTCAGACTTTCCCCAGACCTAAAACCTTTTCCCCCAAATAAACCCAGACTACACTCACTAATAAAGCAATAACCTCCGTCCCATCCAAACTAACAGCCCAGTGTCGCGGCGCTGGAGAACCTCACCGTAAATATCCAAACCTGGATTTGTACAGAATAACGACCAGGCAGCTCCGGCGAGTCTGTGTTGACCTCAGAGATGCTGTAGCCAGCTGGGATATCAGCTGACGTCTGAGAGGAAGTTAGTTCCTCTTACTATCCGTCTCCAACAGTCGATCTCTCTCTCCTCTTCTTCTTCTCTCTCTCTGTCTGTTTTATCTGTTTCTATCTTTCCTGTTGGCTCCTTTTTTCTCCATCTTTCTGGCTACCTGTATTCTCTCTTCCTGCTCATCCTCCCATCCTCTCCACCCTCTATTTCCATCTCTGCCTGTCTTTCTCTGAGGATGCCTTGTTTGGTTTTGAGGAGTTATAACCCTTTGCCCCATCCCCCTCCCCTCAGAAAACCATGAGCAGATACACCTGGGAGTGTAAGACCAAAGAGGAGTCCGACTGTGAGGTAAGACCAAACCCCACCCCCACCCCCCGTCCCGCTACGTTGTCAGATAGCCCCCTCCACCCGCACCCTCCCAAACAGCTCTCTCATTGTTACTGTGGCCCTGTCAGTCACCCTCTACTTCAACTATGAGTGGACCAACCCACCTTTTACCCCCCAGCCATGAAAAATCAAACACAGAGTCACTCTTTGAACAGATTGACGCACAGACTGACACCTGTTAGAACTGACTGAACCACAAACTTTAACTTAGTGTTCATTAAACATACAAACTCAGAAATGCGTTTTAAAAAGGTAGTGATTCATGAGCTCCCAAGGCGTCAGCGGCGTACTGACGAGGCCTCCTTCAGTCAGCTCTCTAAGCTCCAACGGGGATGAGTCATTTAATCACGCGTCTCGCCCCACTGTCCAAATGTGATCAAACCCCCCCCCCCCCCCCCCCAAAAAAAGGAAGCAAAAGACTTCATTGACCATCTTGCAGCCTCGACAGTAACAGAGGAAGCTCCACACGACGGAGCTCAACAGTGACATTCAGGAGATAAGTGACCATTTAATTCCTCCACTGATTTTAGTTTGAGCACATTTTTAAATAGAGTTTCACACCAGACACCAGCGAGTCTCTTGAGGTGTGGGGGAGTGAGGTTCATTCACAGCACCACCCGCTGGCCACCGTGACACCAACCCGTCGCTGATGTCAGTGAATAATATCAAAGTAATCAGCTTTTCCCATCCAAAGGGAACGCGTCTTTCAGCAGCCACCTTCCTCTCAAATGATCCCGGGAAAACTCAAAATGGCAGACAGAGTCAAGCTCAGTTCGCATTTCCATGGTAACGGAGCTTCCACCAATCAGACGTGGGCAGTGGCGTTGAACAAGGCTGATGTCCTAATTACTTGAGGCTTCTACAGGAGCAGATACGACCGTTTGTTTCCAGCCTGAGAGGAGTGAGTCCCCCTCGGATGGTTCTGACATCATGGCCGATGATCAACTCCTCTGTGGAGGATATGAATGATTTCACCTCCAGAACATTCACTGTTGAGCTCATTTGCTTTAAATCTACTTAAATGTGCAACCTGTACCCACAGAGGACAGAATAACAGGTAATTCTCATGCCCGGTGGGGCTAAAATCCTGAAAAACTGATAAACATCACTTTAACTCATACAGACAAACCTGCATCGACCGTCCACCGCATGGCACAAACTCAAGCTTTAAGTAGAAGAATGGAACCCTGTCGTTTGTGTAAAATCCAGGGAAACCGAGCCACAAGATGTTTTGGACACAAGTCTGTTAATCCTCTACAATAACACAAATGTTATTTTCTCCTTCAGACTCAGAGCGCTTTGAGTTTCATGAACCCGTTGGCCCTCAATCTTCCCTCCGCAGTAACTCAGCCGCTCTGTTTCCCCTGCAGCAGAATAGATTCATTTTCTGTCAATACTAAATATATTCAACACAGAAAATGAATTGATTGGCAGGGGAAGGGTTTTTATTTCTCTGACTGACTCATTCAAGCTGAATCAAACTCAGCACCACAGGCATGCGGTAGAATAGCACCTCCGCTGTTACAGGCCGTCCAAGAATTGGAAATCGTCCCTTTAATTCAGACGCACTCAAATCAATCTGTAACGCACTCAATAATCTAGAGTGACAGAGGTGAAGCCGCCACTTCTCAAACAACATTTAAGTCCTGATGTGATGAATTTCATTTTAACACACAAAAACAGTCGCGTCAGTCACGCAGCACTTTTCCATCTGAGTTTGGAGGCAAACGACATCCTGAAATACTCAAATCTGTAACCGGCATTTTCTACAGGAACTGGAAGAAACGTGTGTCACGAAGAAGTCCTGCTTGTAATCATTTAAAATAGAGATTTAAAACACTCGCTGTGGTTCAAAAGAAGTAGCTCTTTCAATAAGACTTTTCTGGAAACAAAAGGCAAAGTCCAACAAAATACTTGGTTTAAATAATCATCTCAGAATGGGCCTCTAACTTTCCTGTAACTGCCACACAGTGGGTTTTCCAGGAACGCCTGGTACAGTTCCATGTTAGCCAGACGATTCTCATTTTCATTCACTGAGTGTCACACACCGTCGAACCTTCATTGAAGTTTTTGTCCATCGGTATATTTGTAAGATGTCGATCAAAATTATTCCCTTTTTTGAAATGCAGCTCAGACACCAGCGTTTGACAGGCAAACGGTTTGAACCATAAAACAACACAGCAGTGACGGCGAGGTGCTGGCCCTGATCCCTCTGGACCGACTCGCACGCAAACACGCGCTGGAAATCAAACACAAACAAACAAATAACACACCAAAGCTAACTTACATGCCCACAGACACACACACACACAGACACACACACATTCACGTTCAAATATTATAATGCAACGTGTTTGTGCTCCAGCGTCACGCAAATTAACACACTGGTGCATTGACTCTAAAACACACTGTGAACGGCTGTGTGGGACAAGCTGAAGAACAAATAGCTGCTCACACACACACACACACACACACACACACACCACAAACAAATATCAAGACCCCCAAACCATTGCATCCATGTGCGTCATTTATAGATAAATTTACTGTATGTGTAATGCAGTGGTTCCCAACCACGTCCCAATCAGGGTCCACTTTTAAGTCTCAAAAATTTCCCGACCCCATAAATACGGAGGCCATAGAATGCGTTCTTAGAGCACTTTTTTTTTTTTTTAATCAAAGATCAAGTTGGAAGCTCCACAGTCACAAACACAGCATCTTTAAAATTAGCAACACCTTCAGCAGGCTCGCACATAACCACATAGCTTTTGTCGATTCACCATCAGTGTCTCGTCTCTCTTTCCTTTTGCTCCTCCCTGCTGCTCGCCAGCTCTCCATCCTCACACTCCAGTTTCAGCCGTCAGCATCAAACGTAAACAAGTCAAGTGCGATGCGGCCCCGCTGCGCAGCGGTCCGGCCCATAACAACATTCCATACCTCTCATTTGCTTGTCACATGTCTAATACTTGAAGGAAAAGCAAAACAAAATCCTGAAAATAATATTTCAACATTTGTAATCTCCTTTTAGAGGTAAGCGAGTTTTAACATTGAAGACATTATTCTGTATATTTTCATTTTTACATAATTAAATTTCCACCCTCCAGAGAAATCACACTATTTTGGAAATGATTTGGTGGCCCGCGCAAACGATAGTATCAACATCTCCAATTCAAGACTGGTAAAAACAACAAATGTGGTGATGAATGTCAGCGATGGTGTCAAATATGTGGATAAAGTTGGGTCAAGCTTATGTGGTGTCTGATGGATGAGACATTGCCTACTGACATCAGAATGTGACTGCAGGAGGTGATATTAGCATTAGCTAACATTAGCCAGTGGAGAGTGTCTTCTGAACGGAAACGATAATTAGCTAGACTATGGACAATCAGGTCGATGATGTGTAGAAAAGCAATCGACCAATGGCAATCCTTCAGCATTGCAGCCCCGCCCTCAAAGTTCATTGGCCAAAGAAGACTGCTTCTACTAGGCCCCAGTCCCAGCGGTCGAAGAACACAAAGTTCCCCCCAAACTCACGGGATCCTAGTGAAAATTTATGTTGCGTTCCTGACAAATTGTTCTATTTTCTGACCTTGCACACGTTCTTGCGTCAGCTTCTTCGGACCCACAAAGGACCGTCTGGTGTCCAACTGACAATCATCAAGATTTCCAAAACAGAGGTACCGTTTGCTTGTATTGACAGCGGGCATCGCAGTACAGTTAGGAAAATAAGAAAATGCCAACGTGAGTAAGCCACTGATTTTAACCTATGCTCTCTTTTTCACACATAAATACTTTCAGTTATGGGGTGATCCTCTGTAACACACCAGTGTAAAGTGAAGTTCCGGCATTTTTAATGCAAGTGCAATGGGATGAATATCAGAAGTACTGGTACACCCTTGGCAAACTCATCAAGTACAAGACACTGTGAAATACTACTTAAAAGCTCCTCAGCTACTTAGATGTACGCCCTCTAAAAAGACTCAAGGACACCAGAGACCGTCCATGTGCCTCCATCACCATCGCCATCACCATCACCATCACCATCATCAGAACCCTGTTTATCTCTGTTCCCACTCCCCCAAAATGACACCCACTCTAAAGTCCTGGTGCCTCCCACCCCCCCGCCCCCTCTCTCGAAACATGCACAAAAATGAAGTCAAACAAACGAAAAAACATTTTCCAGTTTCACGCTGACGGGAGGACAGAGGGCCCCTATCCCGTAACCATGGAAGTGACGTATCCGCACGTCCTGCCTGAAGTTACTATCTAGGCCAGCTGCCAGCGGGTAAATGCTCTTCCTTTCTCAAAGTGCCATTGAATTCAAACACAAACATTCAGTTAGGGGGAGGGGTTTGTGAATGGTGCAGCCCTCGGGGTTCGGGAGTTTGATGTGTGACGGTCGGCGAGCCTGCCAACCAGTGTGTGAATGAATGAATGTGTTCATCTCACTCGCATGAGTGTGTGTTGTTGCCCTAGGATGCCTTGGCGCAGCGGGGTCGATGATGCTGTGCGCTATTAATGGAGATAAAAGGCTGGAAAAACAGTGCAAATCAATGTTTCCCTCTGACCTTAATTAGATTCAGATTAATTGAAAGCTTTTAAAACACACTGTTTTCTCTCCCCCAGCGACTGTTTGGGTATGTATGATGGTGGTACCCACGAATCATCAGCCAGGATGGTTTTGGGTTTGGTTCTGGGACTATAAATGAAAGGAGACGGGGTGTTCTGCATGAGCGCTTTTCAGACGGGGGTGTACAGTCAGGGTCTTCTTGCATGTGAATGTGCATGAGCCTCCTGGATTGCCTGAATGGAGCGAGGGGGTCGGGGGTAGGGGTGGGGTTGTCGCTCATGCAGCTCACCTCTTTGTCTCCTCAGTAAAATATACCGGCTCCTCAAAGCATCCAAAACAAAGCAACTCAAGCCTCTGCGACTGAAATTTGTCTAAAGTAACGAGCTGTGGTTCTGTTTGATATGTTCTAAGGCATTTTGCTGCTTCTGGCAGTGTTTAAAGAGCCGCATCTTGGCCGTATGCAAGTTTTAGCTCTTTTACTACAAACCCAACAACACCAAACTGTCATCTGCGTACAGTGATTTCCTCTCATTTTAGTGCAGGTTAACCCTTTCTGAGCAGATCTTTTGGGTGCTGTTTGAGACTGTGAACATCATCTATCAGTGCTAATGAAAGCCTAAAGAAAAGGGGAAAAAAATATAGAATTTTTTTTAAGATAATTTCATTCCACCTGCTGTCACCTGAAGACTGAACCTCATCTGTGAAACCAGGCTCTGCTTCCTGTCTGGATGACTACTGACAGTTAGTGAAGTCCTAAAGTGTACGAGCAAATTTATGGATCAGAATAATTTCATGAATGAGGGTCAATGCACATAGTATTCCCAGAACAAAGTAGCTATGGTGATACCTCCACCGACTGTGGGCTGTTCAGCTTCCGGGTTACATACCAAAGAGGCACTTACAGAACCTGCACAGAACACCAGGGCCAGGTTTGGGCCGATAGGAGTGTCCTCATTACAGCCGTGGGAGGAGTTATAAAGTTGGACTCTCTTGTTTGGACTAGCCGGCTCACCTTGTCTCACTGTAGCAGATACAGCTAAACGTGACTTCCCTCGCTACGGCTTCACCGCCACACGCTCCAGGACATCATCTAACAATCGGGTAGCTGTCCCACTGGAGGAAACTTAGCTGGCAGCATTAAGGCTCCATGAAATACAATAAAAACAGTGACACACATTCAGGGAATGAGCAGCAGGCATGTCATATATACAGATATAAATGCATAAATTAGTGTTTGGTGTTTATGTGTGATGTACTGTATAAGAACACAGCTAGAAATGATTCAGCACTTACAGCGGAAGTGTCTGAATTAAGTTTTCTTGTATTAATTTTAATTTTAGACATGGATTTCTTCATCCTGACAGCACCTTCAAAATGACTTTCCCCTAATATTTATTCACGTGGTTTAATCGTGATGTCAGATAAGTCGCAGGGACATTTATGAAGAGAGCAGTTATGAAGAGCATGTCAAGCGTTTCATTGTGAAAGTCAGTTTTTGATTAAAAATAATTTGCCGTCTGTGTGACGTTGATCTTTGACTAGTGATCAGATGCATGTCGCGTTTTCTAACTCTAAACGTGGTTTCTATAAGCTTCTGTCAGAGACTTAATAAAGTTTTCTAAATTAAACCTCAACCACCAGCCAGATCTTCATGTTGGAGAACCAGGGATTTCCAAAGGATCCCAGCTGACTTGTTTCTGTGGCGCCCACACACACGTTGAAGAGTTGCGGTACAGATGATGAAGGTTTCTTGTATTTCTGTGACCACCCGCCGCACCCTTGCTGCTCTGGGTGCTTCTGGAGACGTTTCCATCCTTCTATGGAGAGGCGGGAACACACATTAACATGTCACACTGCTCAAGTCTCCTTAGTTTTGGTTTTTGTTTTTTTAAATTCGGACATTAACATCAAATGCAGCCACAGCTTTTTCATGCAGAGTTGAATTTTGTTGTGTAGGAGCTAAAACTTGCCAACAGCGGTGGGGTTCACTGAAGCATGGCGGCGGGACATGGATCTGTGTCACCCTGCATGAAGTGAAAGACAAATCCAGATTTTTGGGATTCTTTAAAAGCTTTATTGAGTTAAACTTCATCTTTGTTTTCTCTAACCTGATTGCCAGACAAGATTATTGGCTGATTCTGCAGAGCCCTCAGTTAATAAATCGGTGACAATTTTCTTTTGTGTCCAATATCAATGTTTGACATCATCACTCTGCAATATGTGCGCATGGTAACTATGGTGCAGTTAATACTAAAGGAAGATTATGGCAAAGACACTTTGGTTAAGGTAAGGTAAGGATCAGGGGATCAGGGGGAGTATGACTCTTAGGATTGTTGACCGCAGCTTTGTGTATTAATTCAGACTGAATATTGGCATTGGACATACAGTACTTTAAATGGTGACGTGCAGAATTGATCAATATGAAAGGCCTGGTAAGCAAAGATGAATGTTCTCTTTAACCCTCTGAGCCCCAAAACCCACCCGCAATGTAGCCTCCATTGGGAAAAATATCCCAAATCTAGGTTTATAATTGTGATAATTCATTAAAATCATTATTCAATATCTCTTTTAAGCTTTTCTTTACTAAGAATAAACTATTCACACTGACTGGTTCCCTAAAAAAAAACCCTCCTCGCTCCTCGCCATGGCTGACTCAGCTCAGACCAACAGTCACATGACATAAATTCCAGTTGTTATTGGGATAACGTCCAGTAATACAGCGGCTGTAAAAATCTGTTTTTTTTTCCATTTGTGGCGGCACTTGTGGTCACTTGGCAAATGTTGAATATATTGATTTTAGGATTTTATTTAATGAAAAATATTCGGTTCCCTTGCTTTGTTATTGATGGACTGTAGTTTTTGAGTTCTCCCTGCGTCCCTCAACCCACCCTGAGCAGTTTGGGGCTGAAAGAGTTAAAGAAAGACGAATCCAAAAACTAAACATCAAATTTGCTGTTAAAGACGACTGAGCTGTACCGTACCTGTGGTGTTGGTTTAACTGTGATTCTTCCCCACCCCTCCACCTCCATCCCTCCCTGGGTAGGATGATCCCAACTCCCAGAACAAACTGGAGGACCAGGTGAAGGCCCCGCCCAAGGAGGACGACTCCCTCAACATCCACAACTCTCTGACCCCCAAACATGAGAACCACAAGCTCCTGGGCGAAGAGAACTCCTCTGAGGTAAACTCACTGCAGAACAACATGATGTGAAAACACAACAAAACAAAACAACCCCAGCAACCCGACAACGAAAACGACAAGGTGCACCGGCAACGGGAGCCCCAAACCCCTCCCTGCTCTACATCCATCTGTTGCCGAGTGCGCCTATCCAACCAACCGACCAGCCTGCCGACGCACCAGCCAACCAATCCAGTCTGCAACCGTCTCCGACACGGCAACACTGCCACCAAGCAGCTCAGGCCGCTGCAAAAAAACCAACACCACCTTCCTGCGCTGCCACTGCCCCACCAACCTCACCCTGCTGCCGACCTGCAAAACCCGCCTACACCCACTCACACCCCTGTTTCTCTACCCTGCCCCCGCTTGTTGCCGTCATTCTACCCCCTTATCTCTTACCTGCACACACACACACACACACACACACACACACACACACGCGCACACATACACACACACACACAGTGAAAAAGATGAAAACATGCTTATGTGTATACACACCTTCCCCTGCCTGCATTGGTGTATTTTGTAAAAAGAAAGAAATCATACAGAAGTTTAAAAAGTACGTAAAACGTCATTGTAAAAAAAAAAGAAGAAGAAGTTAAGATTAAAGCTACTGAGAGGTTTTGATGTTTGTCTGACTAATCCAGTGAGTATGTATAAATATTGGAAAAAAAAAACATTTGCTTGGATTGATTTAAAACGAAGCAACACAATGTGTCATGGTTTTCATTGATGTGATTTCTAATCCTTTGATGTACTTGTTTTTTTTTTGTACTTTTTTGGGATTTCAAACAGAGAATAAACAGATTCAGACAGTTGTTGAAATAAACCTTTTTAACATGAATTTTTTTGAATCCTGTGTTTTCCTCCGCGTTGCTTTTCCCCCTTTTCCCCCTTAATCCCAACACTCTCTGCATGGCTTTGAACGCAGCTTCTGAGATCCTCAAGCTGAAATATTTGTTTCCACATCCATACGACTGGCGTCCACCACTTTCATTCAATGTTCAGACCATCCATAAGGTGATAGAAATGACCCCCGTGTTGAGAGGTCAGCTCTGACTCAGTTTTGACAAAGTATTAGAGCTTTGGTAACACTTGATGGAAAGCAAAACATCAAAATGGTGGCAGAGTTTTAAAAATGGGTACATTACATCACTTTGACCATGTTAGAATGGCTTTGTGCTAACGCCAAGCTAACAACGGGGGGGGGGGGGGGTGTCTCTGTATCTGTTGTCACTGGTATGCAGCTGCGCCAACAGCAGAATCACCAATATTTAGGAAGCAATACAATCGGAAGGTTAGCTAAGTTGCTCTAAAGACCTGACGCGTATCATTTCATTTCAAGACCGTTTTGCACAACATGACCCAACAATGTGGCTTCTATTATCAAAGACGGATTGTTGAATCTCCTACGTCATCAGTGTGGAGGTTGCAGTCATGGTTGTTGGTGGGGTCAAAGGTTACGATCACCTCGCGTGTATCTGAAGAGCACTATGAGGGACTTCCTGCCAAGGTTGACACAGAATTACAGAAGCTTTGTTGGTTTTACTGGTGTGTGCAGTGTACATGTTCAGCACTGATCAACTCTCTCTCTCTCTCTCTCTCTCACATATCCGTCCATGCTTATCCGTTCCGGGTCATGGGGGGGGGGGGGGGGGGGTTCGAGCCTATCCCAGCTGACATTGGGTGAGAGGCGCGGTTCACCTTGGACAGATCACCAGTCCATTGCAGGGCCATCGGGAGCTATTAGGGGTTCAGTATCTTGCTCAAGGACACTTGGACATGGTCACCAGGGGAAGTGAGGATCAAACCAGCGACCCTTTGGTTGCTAGGTGACCATGCTACCTCCGAGCCACGCCGACCTTGGAGAGAACCAACCGCCTTTCGTAGTAAAAACTGGACCAGATGTTACAGTCAGGCAACAGGCAATTAATCCCTGTTTGTACATTAAGGTCATAGACATCACTATTCAATAAACACTGTCTTAGTTGACTAAATGTAAAGTTTTTCAAATCACTGTCTTCATCCATCACAACGGCGTGCATTCATTCAGCTCATAGACTTTGGCTGGGGGGGCGTTATTTGTCCCCCAGCAGCTCTGCAGTGCTCGTCGCTTTCCAACAATGCGTTTCGAGATTATTAAAGATGGCCGTATCTGCGAAAACGGCTTGTCGAGAGCACAAATGATAAGATGGAGGGGTTCTTGCTGAGGGATGTATCATATCAACGCGCATCATACAACCGAGCAGGGTTTCCTCTTGTGATGTTTCTGTGTGTGTGAGAGGAGTGTGTCATATTCATCCCCTCACGCCTCCCACACACACTTCAACTTTCCTTCTATAGAACTTTTGTTCCATTCAGGTTGCCGAGACAGTACAATGGTGCACACAAGCACACTTACATTCATCCATTCACAAAGCATCTGTCGCCGTCACACACTCACACCCACCCGCTTCTTACAAACACACACACACACACACACACACACACACACACACACACACACACACACACACACACACCAGTGCATATACACTTGTCGGGACTCTTATTGATGTCCCGCATTTACTCGACTCTACACTGACGACACTGTTGCAAGTCTCAAATCATTAAAGGCAAGTGGCGCTCTAGAGGAGGCCTTTTTCATTATTTCCTCATTATGAAAAACCTGGTATGTTTCCTGTGTTAATATAAATCATGTGAGGAATTTACAGCTCCCACTGATGAGATTTCAGTCAGGAACAAACAAATTTGAGGTGACAGTTTTGGAGACAGGACCACATCAAGTGCAATCTGAGGGCCCTCAAGAAAAGTTCATTTGAGAATCCAGCACTTAGCACACTGAGGAAGTGTATGTGTATTGCCCATTCACCATGGGCTGACAGGCTGACAGGAGGAAAGACTCCCCTCACCGTTCAGCTGACTGCTAGTTAGCTTAGCACAATGAGTGGTAGTGTGTTAGCAGGTGAGCATACCTCCATCTCACCTGCTCAGCTTCCGAAGCATGCGGTTCCTCTTCTTTGTGTTCTGATCCAAACAGATCAGGTTCAGGGTCTTGGTTTGTCTGGAGGTAATCCTCCTCATCCCTTCTTTCAAAGACAGACATGATTAGCAGCAGGAGTCCAGAGAGGTGCTTCATCAGGAGAGTAGTTCTGACAATGCGTCGGGTTCTAAAATGACAGTATTTTTCAATTTTCAGTGGTGTTTGAACCCTGGTTCCCTTTATTAATTATTTTAACAGAGGTATACTGCTACTACCATTCATTGTGCTAAGCTAATTAGCCTGGGTCTGAGCTCTTTAAACAGCACAGAGGAGTGAAGGGTATCTAAGTTCTTGTTTGGTCCTGGGGAGGATGGACATCAAGAGCATTTGCTAAAAAGTTGGCTTGTTTCTTGAAATGTTTGGACTTTAGGGAGTTAAGTTTAAAGTTGGATGATCCAAGCCATCGAGTCAAGTTCCATGTCCTCTTATTGACAAAGTAAAGACTGAACATCTCTCAAAATGTCTTCCCTCTCGGCATATATATCACGCACTCATACACACACACATACTTGTGCGATAAACAGCCCTGAATGAGTCTGAGATGAGGCCACAGCACCGCCGCTCTTTGACTGGTTTCTCTTTTGGATCTCTGAGAAAGCTATGGGTTAAACACGGTATTGTTGGGGATCCTTCCCAGGGTGGAGGGGTGCTGATGGGTGGTGGGTGGAGGAGGGTCTAGGTGCCCTCGTCTTTCTTCAAATAAATAAAGGGGGTTTGGTGATGGGGTGGAGGGGGTGGTGGGGGGGTAAGGGAGCATTTCAGCCCTAAGAAGGTTGAATAATAGACTTTTTCCCCCATATAGGAAACAGCCGTGGGTGAGCAGCAACACTGATTATCAGCCTCTATTATTCCTGTCAGCTTCTCACACACACACACACACACACACACACACACACACACACACATTTGTGAAAGCTGGCACATGCAGTAGCACATGATTGCATGCACACGCACACACACGCACACACACACACACACACACACACACACACACACACACACACACACACACACACAGGGTTGTCTGAACTGGGACGAGTGAAGTACCAGCGGACGCCATGGCAACAAGTGGGCATTACATTACCAGCACAGAAAGTGCAACAGAATGGGGGAGGTGCCGTCATCTCGGAGTGTAGTTCTCTGGTAAATGAGACCCTTATGTGCTCGTTTAAAACGTTAAAGCAGATTCTGGTCAGTTAGGACTCTGGCGTTTTATGTAATATAATACTATACTTGAGCAAATTAGGCAACACAGCGGTTGCTAAAATCCCTTATTTCATCTTTTTTTTTTTTTTTTTGACCAAAGACGAAACAGACCTAAGAGTACTGGGTGTGCATCCCCAGAAGACCCGCCCATGTGCTGCTAACTACACTTGTTTGTCTGAATCTTTGTAAGTTTGAGTGAATGTGTGTGTGTGTGTGTGTGTGTGTGTGTGTGTGTGTGTGTGTGTGTGTGTGTGTGTGTGTGTGTGTGTGTGTGTGTGTGTGTGTGTGTGTGTGTGTGCGCGCGCGCCATGAGGCAACTGTGTGTAGGCGATAACGGGCATCTTCAGACAGAGAGGGCGCTGTTGCTCTGGAAACCACCTCTTGTGCTGAGAGGAAGACACCCAAACTCAGTGACCTATAGTCGTCCTCTACGTTCACACACACACACACACACACGCACGCACACACACGCATAGATGGAGTTATGGGACAGATTAGGAAACGCTTATGCAGCTTTACTCTCATCTAGAAATAAAGTGTTGAATGAGAGCATTAAAACTGCTCTCAACTCCACATTAGGGTGAATGTTACACCCTTCAATCTCTTCAGACGACCCTAATCTTTCCCTACACAGCTGTCACTTACAGTTGCCTCATGGCGCGCGCACACACACACACACACACACACACACACACACACACACACACACACACACACACACACACGCTCACATGCTCACACACAGCGTCGTCTTCATCATGACTCTCATCAGATGGTAGTCTCTGGTCTTTTGGATGAGAAGATAATTTTTCATATTATTTAACCCTTTCCTACCACTGTGACCCCCAGTAACTAAAACTACCACAAGAGTTTCTAATCCCAGCGTTAAATCAGTAGTTTGTACACTGTCACACTGCGTTTCAGTGTAATATAATGACCGCTGTAGCAGGTCTTGTGTTTTTTTACACTGATTGTAGCCTGTCTGGCAGTGAAAGCCTGAATCACCTCATTATGGCAGTTTATTACAGCAGCAGTGTCACCATATTAACATTTAACCCAATTCAGGTCACACCAGAGTATTAAAGTAGAAGTCAAAATAATGATATGGCTTGATGATACAAAAGGGTCATTTCATCTGAGTCCAACTGTCATTCCTGCAGGAGAGCGATGCCCTCAGGGGTAATGAGGGTGCGTGGAGCGATTAGACGATAGAAGAAGAAGAACGGAAAACGAAGGAGAGCAGAGTGATGGCGTGTCAAGATATTTTTTTCTTTTTCTTCTCCTCTTTCTGTTCGAGTGAAACCTACTGGGATTTGGGAGACATCAGCAGCTCCTGATTGGCTGATGATGTGGTGGAATGATGTTGTTAGGACCCAGAAGGGGCCTTCGTGATTGGCTGATGCAGACGCACTCACAACGTAGCGGTGTGTGATGAAGGCATGCACACAGAAACGCACAAGTCATGCATATGTGTATGCGGTAACACAAGCAGGAATAGACACGAGATGTACAAGCAGATTTACATGTACACCAACACACACACACACACACACACACACACACACACACACACACACACACACACACACACACACTTGTATATGTGCACACAGAAACATGCACTCAATATAGAATTACACACACAGTGTGATTCACAAAGTCTTCTGAAAAGAGATGGAACCAAGAAAGGGGGGGGGGGGGTTCTGGCACAGCCTAGTTTACTAATGAGGCTCGGAGGAATGCTGCTGATCAGAACGGGACCCCTTGGCTTCTTTTCTGATGGAAATTGAGCGATACATTACCAGTCAAAGGCAAAGTACCACCCCCTCCTCCTACTCCTCTTGCACAACATGAGAATGAGTGACTGGTTTAATAGCGAGGAGGCGTGATGGCAGTGACTTCAGACAAGCGAGGGAGTGGTGTGACCCAGCTGTTGGGGTCTATAAGGCCCCCAGTCTCAGATAGTGCCTGGTTGTTGTCGCCCTCATGATGTTGGGTTTTCTTTGTGTGAGCTCCATCTTTACCTACTAGTATTTCTTCACTACTTCTCCCAGAGTGGACCACCTGTCAATCAAAAGGTGTTGGCGGGAGTGTGGCTTAATCTCGATAACGTGTTTCTACCAACGGTCACCTTTCCCTTGCCAATTCAGCCAAAGCAGCTCATACCAATTCCAGCCCATTTTCCACCACAGCAGCTCGTGGGAAGTTTTCGGGTGGTCTGCTCCTTTGTGATTGTTCAGACTGCAGGAATAACCCCTGTAGGAGGTCTTGCGGGGTAGTTTGGGGTACTCTGGGGTTGGAGTGGCCCCGCAGGAATGTCAGGTGGGGCTCAACAGGACTCATGAGTTGGTTGAATTTTGATACGATACAAGGTGAACTGCTCTTCTTTCGCTGCTTCTGGTTTTTCTTTGTTGTTGTTTTGGGGAGCATGAAATTTACATCAGAACCGAAGCAAAAACTTCCAAACGCAGTTCAAAGGGCCGATAAGGGCACTTCTCAGAGCTACGGTCAAGGTCTGGTCAGGGTTCAGGAACAGTCACCATCTGGATCAACAGATTTCGGTATTGTCAAGGTTGGGTTTGGAGCTGAGGGTGGAAGGTGGTGCTGGAGCAGCCACGCCCTCAGGGCATCCTCAGAGTTGCACCGGACTCCACCAGGGAAAAGGTGTGATACGAAGACCTGACGGCGAACACTTGAGAAGGTGCAAAATCATTTTGAATGTTTTGACTTGTGCCTCCTCCTCAGTTTGACTGCATTTTACTGAACAGTCGCGGTGGTGAGATCAGTCATGAGCGAGTTCACCTCATGTTAAAACATGTTCCCATTCAGTTTTCTAACCGTTTTAGCCAGTTTTGTGGTCCTCTGATCCATTTTGTTATTATTATTATTGAGTGAATTAAGATGCACTTCACTAAAGTTTCATTTTAGGGGTTTTTTGATGCGTCGTTGTTTCTGCATGTTGCTTTCTAACTGCTGCGGATCAGCACGATCTAAGAGTCTTCATGTTAGGACGGTGCGGTGCTCGACCAACCCTCTCGTGAACGGACTGGAACACCTTCTGTCTCTTCCCTCTTGTATCAGCAGAGGCTGAAACAACCTCATTTATTTGAGCGAGATAAGTGAAGATAATAACAAAAGCTCGTATGGAAATGTAACAACATGTCTGTTTCTATTTCTTGTGTATTTGCGTGTTGATAATCTGTGTGTTCCTGTGCTGTAAGGTGACCATCGACCTGGAGCTCCACCTTGCTGGGCGGACTAAGCTCAAGCCTTCCAAGACTTCCTTCGCCCAGTATGATGTCTTTCTTTACCGGGTGCCCAAAACGAAACCTCAAACCCCCGAAGTACCACGTGCTAAGACTACAAACGGCCCCAGACGAGCTAAGGGCCGGGTCCTGCGGTGGGAGGATGACGTGTACCCGCCTTCACTCTGTCGTTCTACCTGCAGCCCTGTCAGCACCCACTCACTACCTGTCTCCATGATCAACGAGCTTCACAGGTCAAAGCCGCGGACGCCGAAACCTCCGACCCCGTGATGACCCCACGTCTCACGTTCAACGCTGAAACTGACAGGATCAGCTGAAGCTCTCATCCAGGGAACGACAGAGTTGGTGGGGTTTGTTTCCAGTTTGATTTGCCGAAGATGAACACGGGACTCAGAAGAACTGAAAACTTGTTTGCATTTTGTTGAAGGAAAGCAAAGGTGCTGTCATGACCTGCTCAGTTCAATGTCAGGGTCACGGCTGATGTCATCATCAGTCCGACACGGCGTACTGACGTGTGTATTTTTACAGTTTTAAGTTGTGTTGTTGTTGTTGTGTGACATCAGCGACGTATTTCAAGCAACCATCAACACTTGCTCATGTTATCATCCACACTACATGAAATCCAAACACCTTTAACATTGATACTTTTCTTTTTCAAGTACTGACCAGCTTCTGTCAGGTGAGACTGATGTCTGGTTCCAGCTGGAAGCTCCCAGAGATTCAGAGGACTGAAGGCAACCGGGCTCCAGAAAAGGAACGAGTGTTGTTGCTTAGTTTTCATCAGAGAACATCAAATGATTGCAAACTGCAGCTTTTACATGAAGTTGACTTGAGAGTTTGCTTTTTGGGGTCACGTTTTAAGTTCAGTTTGTTCTGTGTCTCCTGGTCCCCAAACAAATAATGGCATTTAGATCATTTAATCATCTAATTTTAATCACACAATTGTTAACTTGTAAATGAATGACAGATTGTTGGGACTTGAGAATCAATAATCAGTAATAGTGCATTCATTTATATTCCCCTTACAAAACTGATGATGAAAAAAATCTGTATGGATGCAAATACAAGCAATAAAACAAGCAAAGAGAGTATGTATACGCACATAAATCTGACCTCTGACCTTTGGTTTACAGTCTCATACGGGTGCTGTGAACTTATTGATGCTTTTATTTTATTTTTATTTGTAGCATTTGTGCGAGCAACTTCAGCAGAAAGAGAGGCAGTTTGACAGAGACGCCGAGTCGATGAAAACTCATTGGATTGCTCTCTTGTACTCTTCTCCCATGACAGCGTGATTTCAGCTCCCTCATATCTGACTCACAGTGCAGTATCGATGGTTGTGTACACGAGAAGAATATAATACTTCATAAGTTACTGAGCCTGGGTGATTATTTTTTTTAAATCAAGTCCTTACTTGAGATATGACGTCATTCCTCACCATGTCACGCCAGAATGAACCCCTGGGAGTCCCTATTGATTATTTTGGCCATTTATTTAGCAACTTTTAATTCTGTCTTTATAAAAACAAGGGGAAAAAAATCTATATTTTTCACCTTTTTTAATTAGAATTTGAAATGTTTCACTAAATCAAGTCAGCGTGATGTCAGGGGTCATTTATAAAGTACAACAGGTCCCTGGGTAGCTCTGATTCTGTGCCTGAGGTCTTTGCATTCGTGATATTCCAGGTGAACACAGTCCAAATGTCTGCTGGGGAGGCAATGGAACCTGTTCACCATAGCAACCACGGTTTCAACGTGCTGTTCTCACGCCTTGTTCTACTGCCCCCAAGTGGTGAAAAAAGGATGTCTTTGTGCTTCCATTTCTCATATTGGACGGCAGAATTTGAGACGTGAGCCAACAGGTGTGTCACGTGACTCAATTCTACAACATGTATATTCAGTGCAGTACTTCTCTTCTTATACTTGAGTTTGCAGATTAAAGCCCAGTGGAGTTTGGAGACTTGACTGTGTCACCTGACCGGGGGGAGGGGCTCATTCACGGACACCAGCCATGGGACGATCTCCTCGGCCATTTCGATCAATAAGCATGTTTATTGATCAAAACACAGATTACATTTGCAGCCTTGGATCGCTGTTTAGGAGCGCCGCGCCGCCATCTGCTGCCTCCTCACGACGGCCCTGCCGTCCTGAACGAATCCACGACGTAAGACGGATGAATCTGATCCCACTTGAAGACACGGCGGGGAGAATATTTCTGCCTGAAATCTGTCACATGAAAGTGTCGGATCGAAACCTCAAATCTACGAAAGAGAGATAACGTGACAGATATCAGAGACAAGGAAAGCATCGTGGAAGGCACCTGATGTCACTGGTCAAAGGTTCCACTCCCATAGCGCCCCCTACTAAGAGTATATTCGAATCTCAGTGACACTCTTGTTCATGTATTCAGAGAGAATAATTACACACCATAGCTCAGAGGTTGTTGGAAAACAGTTTTATTCCCTAAAAATGTTGAGCGTATCTGAACAAAGAGTGTCTTTCTAAGTGAAACCTGGAGCTGCTGAGGTGCTCCGCTCGGTGCTGCAGACTCCTCTTTGCTTCATTCCGTCGCTTTAATGGAGAACATACAATCTGTGGTCCGAGGAGAACCTCTTTCCTCTGCCACTTAAATGCGTCCCCGGTGGAGCAGGAAGCAAGGTGGAGCGAATGAGGTCTGCTGGAGAATTAAAGCTGGGTGTCCTCAATGTTTCATGACCTGAAGTAGGATACTTGATAATTCATGTTTCCACGGTTCATCCACATGTAGTAAAGGAAAGGAAATGAGCTTCACATCTGCTTTACGGGAAGCGTGAAGTATTCAACAGCACATTTTCATTGGCTGAACAAAGGAATAATAAAACAGTCTCAGTTTTATTAATTTTGAGTATTAGTATGTGGAGTCAGATGGCCCTTCAGTCCTGTTTAGATCCATCCATCGTCGCCGTCTTCTGCTTATTTCTTACTAGTAAAGGGTCGCAGGGGGCTGGAGCCTATCCCAGCGTCAACGGGCGAGAGGCGGGGTTCACCCTGGACAGGTCACCAGTCCATGGCAGGGCCAACACATAGAGACAGACAACCATTGGCTCTCCCAGCCACGCCTACGGTCAATTTAGAGTCTGGATTAACCTGGTCCCCTCTTGATGTCTTTGGACTGTGGAGGAAGCTGGAGTACCAGAGAGAACCCAGCAGGAACAGGGAGAACATGGAGACTCACCCAGAAAGACCCCGTGCTGCAGCCGGGGCTCCACCCACAACCTTCTTGCTGGGGGCCACAGTGAGGACCACTGCTCCACCGTGCTGCCCAGAAATACTACTACTACTACTACTACTAATAATAATGATGATGATGAACCAGTCCAAATCAATGATAAATCAAAAATACATATAAAGCCAAAGTCTTACAGTCAACAAGGGGTAAAAAGATATCAGTACAATATTCAATAAAATAAGTCTTAAATTACTATTATTATTATTATTATTATTATTATTATTATTATTATTATTATTACTATTATTATATTATTATCTTTATTATTATTATTCGTTGTAGTAGTAGAAGTAGCCGTAGTAGTAGTAGTAGTTGTAGTAGTAGTAGTAGAATATACTCTTATAAATGGCGGGCTGCCAGCGGGAGGCGCTGTCTGCAGCTCAACAAGAAACCAACGAAGAAGAGGCCATGCGCTAACAGCAAAGATTGTCTATTTACTTTAGAGGCGTTCATCTCTCAACCAAGAAAGATTTCTGACGGAGTCGTCACTCATTTCTCTAAGCCTAAATGCGTACATACTTGTAATTTTAGCCTGAAGATAAAGTGTTTCAGGTTATAAAGGGGAAAAATAGCGCGAACGATCCAGGACCGTAAGCAGTCGTGAGCGGAGTGACACTTCTTCGTTGGTATTTACGCATCTTTGGTCTCAAGCAGGCTGACATGGGCAGCAGCTAACAGAGAGAGAGAGAGACGCTTAAAATTGCCTGATAATGGTTTAAATTTCAACTCTGACATTTTAATTTTACGGGACCATTACTGTGTGATTCGGAATTTGTGGATAACAGCTCCTCATAATTAGTTTACTTTGCTTACGGACAGGCTAATCAAACTGTGTGGCTAGGCTAGCAATGTTTGCAGAGCTCAACAGCATCCTGAACTCAAGCCCAGACAACTTCACCAAGGTCGGCTATGAGGACTTTTTTTTTTCCAGGACAACGTTTACGTAGACAAATCTGACACCGTCCTCCGTGGTAACGTTCTTTATGCTTTGTTGTGTTTAAACATGCTGGTGTCCTACAGGGAGAGTTTGTCTTGGTCTCTGACAGACAGAGTGATGCCTCCTTCCTTATCCATCACTTCCTGTCGTTTTACCTGCGAGGTGAGTTGTTCTACCCTTGGGGCTTCGCCAAAAATAAATAAAGACATCGGAACGTCATGTTCAGGCTGCTGTCGCTTCTCCCTCAGCCCGCTGCAGGGTGTGTTTCCTGGGTCTGGTGCAGTCCTTCAGCCACTACAGTGCAGTCAGTCAGAGACTGGTGGGTCTCCCCTAGTGTGTGTGTGTGTGTGTGTGTGTGTGTGTGTGTGTGTGTGTGTGTGTTTGTGAGAGAGTTGTTGAGTGCACTAGATGGTTGTCCATCAGTGTGCACTAACACACCCGGCTCAAGTCAGGGCCTTGAACACTGCAACCGCTAAAACAACAACAACAAAAAGATCAAAAACAATTTCAGAATATTTGATGTGACAAAAACCAAGTGATAACAATGTAATGAAATTGATTAGAAGCCCATAATAGCCATAACAATAGTTAAATAGATATTAAATATAAAGAATGGACAAACTAAGATTAAGAAAACACAAATTCTGTCCTTCAGTAAAAAAGATGACAATGTAAAAAACCTTGAATTAAGTGAGTAAAATTGAATATATCATCTCTTTACGTTTAAGTTTTAACTTCTGTTTCAACGCCTAAACGTGATTCTGAATCCTCAAACCTGCTTTAGTGGAATTTCATCACATGAGCTTGGAAACACAACTTACCTTTAAAATGTTTTTATTACAGCTTTGTTCTGCCACGTGAATATTAATAATAGAAATATGAGTGGGGGGTAGATTAATGTTGCACGTTTTCAAAATCCAAGTGTGTGTGTGTGTGTGTGTGTGTGTTTCCTCAGGGTGTGAGTCTAACACAGGCGAAGGAAAAAGGTCAGCTGATATTCCTGGAGGGACTCAGCGAGTCGCTGTCTTTTTTAAATCCTCAAGTCACGAAAACAGGAAGTCAAGCTTTGGACTTCCTCAGGTAAAAGGATAATAATCCTTTTATTTTTTTAGTTTACACCGATTGGCATCTTTGTAAAGAATTCCCATTCATAAAATGTTGCTACCTTGTTGGATGTCACTTATTTCCAGTCTTTGGTCAAAGCTGCAGTTGACCTTTTTATTTAGTTATAAGTGTGTATTTTTCATTTATGCGCCTTGACATTTGCTTTGTTTTCAACATAATCTGATGTTTTGTTCATACGGTCGCAATAATCTAGGTGATGGAGGAAGAATGGAGTCTGGAAATGTTTGGTGTGGTACCTTGAAAGGGCTCCGAAGGGTTTGGGTGTTACTCTTAGAAGTCGTCTCCTCTCACCACCTCCAGGGATCCCACCGTCGGCCTGCGTGGCCTCTTCGAGTTCGTCCAGTCTGGTTTAAGAAGCTCTGGTGAGGTTGAGGAGGGGGCTGATGGTGTGGAGGCCTGGGGGCCCCCGGTGTTACTGGTGGATGACGTCAGTGTGCTGCTGAGTCTGGGCGTGAGCATCGGAGCCGTGCTGGACTTCAGCCACTACTGCCGGGCCGCCGTCTGCTCCCAGCTGCAGGTCAGACTGTCAAAGCATGACGGTTTTTATTTCTTCTGTTTGAGATGTGGACACACGGTTACTCGATCGACACCCTCACTAAACTGCAGGGGAATGTGGTGATGCTGGTGCGCTGCGATGGTGACGAGGACGAGGAAGACACTGGAGATGACGAAGGATCAGAGCGGCTCCTGAAGGGTCTGAGGCACCAGTGTAGCCTTGCTCTGCACGTACAGGGTCTCCCCACCGGCTACTGCAGGGACATCCACGGACAGGTGTGTGGTCCTGTGTTCGTAAGGCATTTCTGTTAATTTAGGTGCAGGTTCTTGAAAATTTTCCGAGCATGGTTCTGGCCAACGAGCGGAACCATCGTGTTGTCAAGGGACGGCGTTGTACAATTCACAAGGGGAGTGGCACGTGTGGCAGAAGTGTCGTGGCATAGTGCCGAGTGCGGGCGCCGCGCAGCAGCCCCTTGCAGCCCCTTGCAGCCCCTTGCAGCCCCTTGCAGCCCCTTGCAGCCCCTTGCAGCCCCTGCTCTCAGTTGCATCCTCATTTTTGTCATATATTATGTTTTTATGTCACACACTTGCACTATTATATTTATATTTATTTCTATTCTGAATAGTTCTGTAGTACTTGGAGCTGTGAGAAACTCTATCTCAGTTCCTGTGTATCTTTGCAGCATTTCTGCATCACATGCAGCAGTCACACACCAGGGACTGAAAACTGCTGAATTCTGCATTTTTAGCAACCAAACTCCAAATGAAGCAACATGGCCAAAATGCTTCCAGTCGTTATCCAGACTTTGCCTTGTTGGACGTAAACAGGAATATGAGTGGATTCTATGGCAAACGCCTGGAAACGCCTTCCATCAAAATATTGCGTCGTTCAGAATGAGGTCAGGTTATTGGCGTCTGTGCAAACGCAGTCACTGTCAGCTTGTGTTCGCAGCAGCAGGATCAGCACCACAGTCAGGAAAACCTTCCCCAGCATTTGTAATAATGTCATGTATGTGACAAGAATAATAACTCTCATCATACATGTCGGGGTTCAGGTGGAAGTGTGTTGGAGGAGGAGTCAAGTGGGCGGCCAACACACGCACAGACAACTCTTTCAGTACAAAGTCCACGATAAAGGAGCCTCCTTCTTCGCTCGGGGGACATCCAGTGCTGTTCTCTAGTGCCAGTGTTCCACATTACAGCTGACCAGCCACTTCACCTGCCCAAGGCTGAGCGTACCAGCCACAGGCACGCTGGGGTTCGACTGGTTCTCTTTGGTGTCCAGTCTGGACTGCAGACGACTGAGAGTGAGGACACAAACCTTTGAATTAATGCCCTCTTCACAGATTGTTTTTAAATTTTTTTTTAAAGTAAAATATTATGACGGAACACTGTTTTAATATTGGGATGACTCGATTGTCAGTTTTTTTCCTGTGTTGACATTTCTCTTTCTAAGTAAACACTTTGTTCAGGGTTCATTGGTTCATGAAAAACCTGCAAAAGCCATGGAATTTGTAAAAAAAAAAAATAAATAAAATTCCGCACCTTGATAAAGTTTTTGAAAAATAAAGTCACAGAAAATGGGCTCACATATGCCTGTATGTTAGGGTGTATGTGGTTCAGTTAAGACTGACTGACTGTTTTACTCTAATACTGTTGGTGTTGTATCAAACTGCATCGTTTGATGTTAATTTTTGTGAAATATGCACTTGCAAATGTTGATAAAGAATTCCTCAGTGTGTAAACAGATGTTCCAGAGAGTAAAGGAAGAGGAAGTGCATCGGTATAATATGTAGGTACCTTGTATGTGGTGAAGATGTGGAGAAATAAACAATGTGCACATTTTGATTCTTTTCATGTTAAAAAAATAAAACGATTATATATCTACTCTGTCCTCTTATCACTGGAGGATGATTAAAAATCCAAACACTTGGTTGATGTCGTCGTGACACCTGCATTTACACTAGAGGGCGCCCTCCTCCCGTCCACACTACCGGGTGAGAGGTCGGAGTGGAGAGGTCTCACTGGATTTGACAAACAGGAGATCAAGCACTGGTCCTGCATGTCAGCATCAGACTCGAAGCATGCAAGCGGACTCACGGCTAATTTCTTAAAGGAGTTAAGCGCCGATCTGTTCACCCGGCTGGACCACAACAGGAACCGGGGACCTCTGAAGTTTGTCCAGGCAAGTCTACTCGCGCTGTTAGCTTGTTTGGTAAAGTTAGCACAGTGGTGGTGGCGTTGGGAAGCATGGAAGGTTGTGGGCTTCCCTTATCTCTCCGTGAAGTTAGATAAGAGGCGTCACGCTCCTCGTTGTCAGGTTGCGTTTGCAGAGGTTTCACGCTTCATTTTTTTTTTTTTTGCCTTGTTATACCGGAGAAGTCCTGGACTCCCCCCTCATTAAGTTTCACAATGTAACATCGCCACTATGCTAACTAAGCTAACGCTTGTAGGAGGCACTGCTGGCACCAAACTGAACAGTCAACCATTTCAATGAGCGTTGCTAAATCGAGCCCATAAAGCACAAATAACCCCGATTTATGAGTTTTGGTAATCAAGTTGTAAATCTCTAACCGATATGGAGGGAAACAAAGCTCTGAACTTGCTAGCCAGATATTGATATAAGCCCATTTACTCGCCAGTCACCAGATTATGTCTCTCGTAATTAAAAAAAAAGGGAAAGAAAAAAGAAATGCAACTGTTACTCATAAAAATAAAGGGAAATGTTTGTTTTGCTGTGGTTATGAACGTAGTAAATAAAATTATGTCGGGAAAAGTTAGGTCTTGTATTCTGAAAGGCATTTTCTTCAGTGCGGCTTTGTAACCTAGCCTTGAACCGCTAACGCTAAGCTAACGTAGCGGTTGGGCTGGCAGCTTTTATTTGATCAATATTTATCTTACTTTAATGTTTTTGTTAAAACCCATGGGTCTTTACCTTTGGGTTCGTTTAATATTTTTGAAACTCTCTAACCTGCTAGCCGACTTCGTGTACACCTTGCCTTATACTGCTAGCTTAGCCAATGTTATGTTAGCTGTCACCAGCAGTAGCAAAGGTAGCATGTTGACACCTGACAGCCGCATACAGAGAAGGGGTTTGGTTTTGATTAAGGCTCTTTTTTCTTGTGTATCTACTGAGAATTGAATAACATGGAGATGTAGCATGTTGTGATGTTACTTGTGTACACTGACTCGATGATTCTGACACCTCACGTCACTTTTGTCAAAAGCTATAATTTACATAGTGCCTAAGGTCTTCTTGGAGACCCACTGTCCTGTTAAGTAGTTTGTCAGGAGACTGGTTCATAGCTTTACTACAGAAGAGAACCTGTGGTGTGTCTCACGCTATTTTCTCCTGTGTCGTCTGAATACGATAAATTAATAATAGTGTTTATGATGGAGGCTTTTCAGTATTCTGCGGCTCACAGCGTTCACTTGTTCTCAGCAGGTGATGTTGCGACACGGTTGCATCAGCCTCTTTATCCCTGCGTGTGTTCACGTCTCACTGCTTCCCCCCGTTCGGTTGGTTTTAATGTCTCCAACTAGAGGTGGATGAACATATGAGCTTGTTACACATCGATTAAAATTAAATTGATAGGTTTAGACATGTCAAAATAATGACTATCAATTCTGGAAAGTACAAATGGTGCTTGCCTCAGTGTATGTCCCACTGCATTTACATGCATTTCTTTATGCAAGAATATCACCAAATGGTTTTTGTGGTTATTTGGATTTTAGTTTTTTATTTATTTAGTATATTTTGATATTTTTCATGTCTTAGCTTTAATGTCAAATTCTGATCATTCTTAGCAATTATCACACTGAAAGAGTGTCCTTTTATTATTTTGTTATTATTATAGCTATCATAGAATTATTTTTAAAATTACCATAATTGTTTTTTTTGGGGGGGGGGGCTTGAATGCTTTAATGTTTTCAAGTACAAAAACTTTGCACAGTAATTTGTTTGTAACTCAGACATCTTCAGCACTGTTTGTGGTCCTAACTGATCGTCAAGTTACACTCAGGCATTTCAGAAAATGGTAATGTGGTAGTTTATTAGCTAATTAGCTTAAATTCCACATTTTTACACTTTACAGTTTTTGAAAATATGTCTGACCTTATTATGCACCATTTGAGTAACATGTAATCGAAGTAGAAGTATAGTTTCTAAGTTTTAAATGAAATTTTATGTGTTAGTATAATGTTGATGTACTGTAACACTAATGGGTTAAAAAAAAATTAAATTATTTTCAACCACTGCATAGCTTGAAAAATATGACTTTTGCAACTCTAGCCAGTGCAACATTCTGTTAAAGACGTGCCGGTTCTAACCCACAATTATAGAGAACGAGAAGGCTTCCCGACCTGTACCTGTCAGTGGGGACCGCCTGTTAGACACCGTTCCTTGTTACTGTACGGTTACTGATTGACAGAGCGTTTCTCTCTCTTGTCGTCAGTTCTGTATGTAAAGGCTGTGTTGGAGTGTGTTGAGCTTATAGCTGCATTTATAAGAGGACTAATGGGCTGCGCTGATTAGAGGAGCATGCGTCCACATCATGCAATGATGGCCCTGAATGTTGATGCAGTTATGTCGAGTACTGGAGCAGCATAAAGCTCTCTCTGCCATGTCAGAGATATCGGTGTGGTTTTTGGCACGTGAAGACGTTCAATACACAGAAAGTTTCTGAGGATGCCATTGGAATCTTTAAGCCCTGGAGATGCCTTCAAGTTGGGCGTTTTGGGAAGTGTGGAAAAGAGGTGAGCTGCTGTATGTGCTTGATCTTTTTCTAGTGTTGGGTATTTGCAAATGTGGTGGTTTCTAAGTTGTGTAAATACTGTTCACAAGTTTACAATAAGGTTTAAGCAAATTGATATCAATAAATTATGAAGTCTCTTGAAAGAAAATGCACTTGCCATTTTAAACACTGTGAAACACTGCTTGTATTGGTTGCAACTGAGTGTGCTAGCATCTCGGATGTATAGACCTTTCTTTGTGCAAAAGTGTTCCTGAGCTGAGACATTTTCCATGTTGTGGCCATTCAGATTTATTTGTGGTTGCTTGGGTGTGTGCAGAAATGCTATTTTTGTTTCCTCCACAGTAGTAGCCCGTATATCCCACAAATACATCCAACCAGACAGCAAAGGATTTCCAAACAATTGCTGGTCGCTTGCCAAAGGGGCTGAAGAGTACATAAACTCAGCAGCCTGTAACAACATTTAACCAGGACTTGGTCTCTAGCTGGTCTGTTTTGGTCTTTGAAGCCTCCCTCAAACTCTCTTTGAGATGTGAAGGTCTTGGCACGCCACCACGTACAGGATAGACTGCCTGAGAGCTACAGTATGAGCAGAGGAGGAGGGAGTAGTAGGGGTGGCCTTAGGGCCTGAGTGCTATTCGTTGAGTTTCCGATGGGTTCAATCCCGGATTAGTTCACTGACGGAGATGCTGCTGAGCCTTTGCCAAATCAGGCTTGGCTGCTGCAGCTACGAAACACCACAGCCCTCAGTAAACTGGGGAGATGGAGTCATTCATTGAAAGTTTTCCCTTGCGAGACGAAGAGCAGGAGCAGGACCTGACTGAGAGTTCCTTCAGAGACAGGGAGCAGAAAGGCTTCATCTCAAAGTCCGGCTCTTTTGACCTCGTTAGAACCCATTGTGCCAGCCGGTTGGGACGTTGCTGTGTTTACTGTATAGTGTATTTATAACAGCAGATCCGAGAGACTCCTGAGGTGAATTCCTCCTGGGGAATGTTTCCATTGCTCCCAGGGGGGCGAGCGGAGCAGCCACACACTTTGTCTGAATCAAGAGGGGAGCACCACATAAACCACCAAGCACCTCTGAAGCTAAAAAAACCGAGTGCTGCTGCTTTCAGCGGATGCAAACGGCTGCGAGGCAGGGAGATAACCTGGTCTCCCGTTAGCAGGTACGGTCTTCGTCTGAAGAGTGCGAGGCTTGTGTGATGGGACAGAGCTGTCATGTTATTTCTTGGCGTTGTGAGATAATATGTTGCTGCTCATGTAAGAAACTGAAGCAGATAGTTGGTGAAGCTGTCAAAGGAGGGAGATGCTGTGCAATCTAACTGCTTTAGGTGTGTCAGGCGCCCAGTCAGATATCCCCATAGAGCTGTGTGTAACTAGAGGCAGCGGAGCCTGAGCTGCACAAACAGGGCTGAGATTGGCCCGACAAGTCAACATTCGGTGGAGATAAGAGGAACAGAAGGACCTGATTTAGTTTGAAGTGATAGAAGCAAACATTAAACAAAGATATAACTCGGATTTTATTTTGACGTAAAGCTTCTGTTCACCCTTCAGTCAAACACAAAGTCATATTAGTGAGCCGTGTCCACTCTGCTGTTCATTCAACACGATTGAATTATATGCATACTTTTAGTTTAATGACTCTCAGGGGATTCGCATTGTGGCGGTATGGACACAGTATATTGTACATGGACACATGACTTGAATATCGCCACAGCTGAGCTTCACACTTCCCATCCTCTGTAGGCCCGTTTAGCCGCGTGTTAGCATTTTTAAGATACTTCAACATTTTAAAATTCAAGTGTGGTATTTTGTGACGTATTTTTAATGTCGTAGAACAAAACCTTCAGGTGTCACATTAATCACGGACGTCATTCCAGGCCTTGAACTGAAAACCGTGAGCTGTGGAGGCGATGGAAGCTGATGCTCAACAATGCTTACTTCTGGGATTTAGGACTCGTTCCTGCACCGCTCCGTTGATTTCTCATTCTGGTTGATGCCAGAGGAAAACTGTTGTAGGAGCCACAAATAAAAGCTAATAACCCCCTTCAGGAAGCTACGTTTCAACCCCCCGTCTATTGGTTTTGATTGTCTTGCTGATTTCTCATGCAAGTCAGTGGAGGATGGAGCACACTCTTAAGAGTAGCCCAGCAGTGTTGGAGCACGTGCAGGTTCCATAGCAAAAAACAAATAAACAAAATTTGTGACTCGTTCTTTTTTTTCATTTGTACTTGAATTAATAATGATTGCGTTTGTGTTGATGAACTTAGCAATGGACGTCCCTTTTAAACAGGAAGTGAACTAAACCTGCTGTCTCGTAAGAGAAGCTGATGGCTGTGACAGATGAGATGACCGCCACTACACCTTTGCTTCCGTCTAGCTGCTCGACCGGAATGGTGTGTTTCGTAGAGTTGGGATGTGTCCTCACATTTTTGCCTGCTGAATGAGCTGTGTGTTTAACACACACCCTGCCTGTGCTCTGCAGCATATGTGTCAACACAAGCAGTATGTGTGTCATTAGCTGTTTAGCACAGAGCAGCCCTGTCACAGCCCGACTCTGTGTGTTTGTGTTACGGCTGGTGTTGCCACCGAGACCTGCTGTTGAATTGGAGGCGGTTGTACATTTTGAAGAACCTGGACTATTTTTAAGCTCTGTGTTTTTTTTAATTTGTACTTGAGAAACTAGAGAGAGCAGCTCAGTGATGCAGTGTGTTTTGTACTTGGATGCATCTGCCAATATTACCAGAGGTGAAAACTAAGGCTCAGCCAGCAGTGGTGCCCACCTGGGTAGATGCGCTTGTCTCACCGCAGCACATCACCTCATTGGCCATCTCAGACTCTGACCTCTGCTGCTACCTTTCTGCTAACATGATAACAGCTACACTGTAAATGACCTAGCTAGCTAGCATCTTTGTTGCCTAGAGACAAAGCCGCTAGCTACATGATCTAGACACCTGCTTTACACCTGTACTGTACCTCTATACACAACACTCTCTCTCTCTCTCTCGCTCTCTCTCACTCTCACTCTCACTCACTCACTCACTCGCTCACTCACTCACACAGGACCACAAAAGAGACTCTGATGAACAAAAACTATGAGACTTACTTCATAGTGAGAACTTTCAGTATTATTCAGGTTCAGAATATTTACCTCCACCAAAGAGGTTTTGTTTTTGCTGGTATCGATCTTCCAGGATGTGTACTTCTACTGTTGTTTGAGTTTTCTGGGGAGAGTTGAAGATTTTGTAGACCTGGATGATAAAAAACGATAGCTTTTAAAACAAAATGGAATGATTCACTTCTACTTCTTTCTATCAAGGAATTGGTCCTGATGGGGTGCAAGATGCTAATTATTAAAACACACACCTTGGCTATGTTTTTTAGTAGACTAACCTGAAGTAAAGTAAATCTGTACTTTATGTCAGGCATTCCTTACCTTGTCTAAACCTGGCATCTGTGTTACCACGATGTGTCTTGGCTGGGTTGTAGAGATTTCACATGCAGCGGTGCTCCCAGGTCTTGTAGACAGACTCAGATGATTCAAATCTACATGAGTTGTCTCAATTATAAATGAGAAAAATACGGCTGATGGGATGTCAGTATTCCACTCAGTCCCTAGGTTGCTCAAGGACATCTCCAATATTTTCCCACCCGTTTGATTTGAGTGGTTTAGAGATTTTATGGATTTAGGTTATTAATTCTGTAGTCAATCCTCTAAAATTTGATTGAGAACAAAAGGACCTTTTCACAGCAGACATTTTGACTTGTGAAAGCAGGGAAAGCACATGTTCAACACTAACAGTAGCGATGGCTCCATTCCAGTTATTGACCCGTTAACCTACAGTATGATAGTGAGTGATCGCGGGTGTGTGTGTGTGTGTGTGTGTGTGTGTGTGTGTTTGAGAGAGAGTATTAATCATTTTTGATTCTGCTTCTCATTTCTCTATCGATTCTTTCGGTATTCTGTGTGGACCAAAGTGAGCCAGTTGTGTGTCCACCAAGCAGTTTAATATCTGCGATGTGCAGTGTCAGCCATTTATCCATTCACCCTATCCATTACAGATCTTTTGCCAGTGTTGATCAAGAGCAGGCTGGCAGGTCTGAGTAGAGTAGAAACGCTGTAGATTAAAAGTATGTCTGCTTGAACATTGGAACAAAATAAATGACTTCGCTCCTCATCATTTATCCACCTTTTCAACAGTGGAGATGCATGACATTGTTGTGCAATGAGCCGGACAGAAAATCATACAGACAGTGATAAGAGGAATTACAGAGCTCGGAGGCATGTGATGCTAATTCTCAGAGGTAATGATCACGTTACTCAGTTCCCATCCCTGTGGGACTGAAGTGACTTTTAAAAGTCCTAGTACAGTAAACCTGTGATAGATTGAACATCTCTTTGATTTTTGTGAGGAAAGCTGTCTTCTCCGTTGTGAAGAGACTAAGACTGGGACCATCAGACCTTATTTGATATCATTTTCAGACTTTTCTGGGCAATATTTTGGCTCAAAGTAAGGAAAAGCTTGTCTGCTTGAGATACCTGTCTCAAACATGAACCAGCCGAGTTCACGTGACTAAAGGAGATAAAAGCCTGGGCTTCTTCCTGAAGATTTATCGTGTTTTGAAATTCCCATGACAAGTCACTCTTACTATTTCTGAGCAAGTGCACCTTTTCCAGAAATAAAATTGTCAAATGTTATTTTAGTTGCTCTTTGCAGTTGGTATACATGTAAAAGATTGTGTTAAATGGATATGTGATGTTGTCTCATATGGATGCCAGGCATCCGAATGGAATTGCGATCATATCTTGGCAGACTTTGTCATGTTGGCAAGCATCGTATCTTTATGCAAAGGGTCAATATGATGTTGTGTCCTGATGAAACTGGAGATTCCCACCCCTGTTGTTCAGTGTGAAGCTCCAGATGTTGAGGTGAATCTGTGGAAATCAAACGCAGTGTCTTTGAACAAGCCGTCATAATGAATGTGAAACACAAGCTTCTAATTGTGAGGTTTTCTTGGCAGCTGCCCTCTTGTGTGACACCACACTTTGATTGACTTTTTAACTCTTTGCTCATACCCCCCCCACACACACACAGGTCCCTGGATGCCCCGCGGCGCCCTGTCCTTGGCCGCCCAGTGCTTCCCAATGGCCGGGAGTTGACCCCGCCCACCAGGATGACGCTGCGCGAGCAGCTAAGGGAAAAGATCTCGGCGGCCTTCTACCGCCATGGGCTGTTGTGCGCCTCCTACCCGGTGCCCATCATCCTCTTCACCTCAGCCAGCATCCTCACCTGCTGGTATGTTTCCACCTTTACTTGAGAGGAGATGAAGTTCAGTTTATGTTTTAAATAACACAGATATATCGTGACACTCCTGTGTTTTGTAACAGTAGAGCAGTTGATAACGTTGAAGTGGTTTAGGAAGTTGCTGTGGTTGTTTGTGCACCTCCTGCTGTCTTTGAGTCCCTGTTAGAACTGTTTACGCTCTTAGGCAGCCTGCAGAGCACCGCAGGGCTGAGGTATTTTTTCAGTCCAACCCAGAAGTTAGCATGGCCATGGGTTCCTTCAACCAGAAGCCAAGAGAATTTCTTACATTGGATTATCAACCCTGGCCTGAAATCAGATGTGGTTTAGAAAAAAGCCAGAAAGTTTATGAGATTTAAAGTTTTTGCTCTTGACCATCATCTTGGCAAATGAGCACCACTTTATGGCTTTTAAAGTGTAAGTACAATGGTTACGGAGCACAAAGCTAACATTGAATTATGCGGCAACGATGCTGTGGATGTATGACTTCCGCGCCACCACAACTAGCTTTGCACTCTTTTTGATTTGAGCGCGATGACATTTGTAGTCTCTTGTAGCCACTGATGAGCAACTGTTCATTTAAGGCACTTGAAAATCCTTCAGCGTCTTATTTACTGCCGTATTTTATTCTGTCAAACAAAAAAGACAAAAACTAGTGTATTAAACCAGTGTGAATCACTGATTATTTCCATGCATTGACTTTGAGACCAGGCAACCAGACGTTCAACAGTCTGACTGTAACTTGCTTCTGGGCCGCTGCTGTCCTTTTTGATGTTTGTGCAGCAGTTTTTGGAATCATGTTTTAGGACTATAATTTGGATTCTGAAATATAGATGTCGTATTTGTGAGGGACTGACAGTGGGCTGGTGTTCAGCTGGATATATATAATTGTTGAGTCTGGAAGAGAGCCTCATGTAGTCCATAAAACTGGGAAGAAAAGTTTGTCCGTGTGGACAGGCTGAATTGTGGAGTGAGTGTTAGAACAGCGGAGGCAAGTAACTAGCTCAAATCATCGAAACTGACCATCTGCACACATATACCCCCCCCCCCCCTTCACGATACGAACATTCACTTGACACACGCACACATCTACTCTTGCTAAATCACTCCGCAAAAGAGAGGACATAGGTCAGAGAGTTGGCCCGGCTTCCTCCACAAAGGCATTGTAAAACAATCTCCCTGAAACACGCACATGCTCCCACTGTGTGTTGTCCTCGCAGTACCTTTCAGCAGGGGTGCTGACCAGATGACCACCAGCCGGGGCCAGTGAAAGAAAAGAACTTGACAACGGGCATGTTATAAGGAGTACTAGAGCACAGGGCTGTGAGAAAGCGGGCCTGTGAGAATGGGAGGTCTGTCTCTCTATCAGCCTGTCAGAAGGGGGGCTGGATCAGCACAAAAGAGGCCTTTGTGGAGGTACAGTGACCTTGGAGGGTGGGAGGTGAGAGAGGGAGAACATGGAGAAAGAGAGGTTTCTATACAACTGACAAGCAAATATTTTAACTAGAAATAATATCAGGGATGCAGGATATTTTTCCGATTTCCCAGATGCTGTTTTACTATTGATTTTGGCCGGTTGCCAGCATTTACCCATGTCGATACAATCTGAATAAAAACAACCTAACGATGGGTGGCTTTTGCCTTTTTCAAAAGAGTAAACGTACCAAATGGAGATGGAAACCTCTTTAAAGTTCTTACCCGGGGACTCTTCAACTGGCCGGCTGTGCCTTCTGCTGTCATCGCCTTCACGGATTCTCCCAAACTTGGTCTTCGTCTCCAGACCTCAGCTACATGTCCGGTACTAGCTGGTACCTATGAACAAATCCAACTTGTGCGATTAATTATTTCCTCAAGACCTCTTTCCATTTTTTGCTGGCAGATGTCTCTTGTTCTTTTACTGTCTGCTAGCCCATGCTCGAGGTTGCCTTTGCCGCTATCTTCTTATAGCATTATGTAACTCATTTTTTGTTCGCATCAAACCAATCAATGGAAATACACCCAATACACATTTTCACATACAAAATTCCCTTGACAATGAGACAGAAACACAATTAGTGTCTATGACTGTGTATAAGTTGATATTTTAACTACTTTCTTTGACTAACAGCCACTCCTTCCCTCTGACCAGCATTTAATACAGCATTGTATTTTATTTATTTTTCTACCTGTTCATAATAACAAATGTTGCGCTCTGAGTTCAGAGGCTTGTGTGATTACCAATTGGGAAAGTGGCTATAGCCTTCCCGCCCTCCAGAGTAAATCACTGTCTCAATGCAGAATACACAAAGGCCTGTTTCATTCATGTGTGCCAGTATGTTACTGTCCACTCTTTGTTCGAAATAATTTCCCAAAGCCTGTAAATCCTCAAAGACTTTGCTCTTGTCTAGTGTGGCAGTGTCACCATGCTATATTTGGAGCAGAATAACGGAAAGCTTTCAGCGGGATGTTGAAGAAGCAGGTCAGCGCATGTGCAAATCGCGTTTCTTCCTGTTGACAAGAGTAAGCAAAGAGATGGAACTGAACACCAGGAGACCACTTAAGTTGAAGCCAAACAGAAAAACACCATCCACGGCCTCACAAACACTCCTTGACTGTGCTCCGGTCTTGATGTCAGCCCTGGAACCAGCTCTTGTTGAGGTCCAGACTCGGCCCACTGCTGGGGCGGCTCAACAGTCCTCATGGCTGGTCCTGAATCCTGGTCTGGTCCACTGTCCCGGCCCGGTGTTCTCTGCATGGATTGCAGGATGCTCCAGTTTCCAGCCCCCATCACAGCACATGTTCAGTCGAGGATGGATTTCATTGTCCTGTATAAAGCTGATACTGACATTCTATCAGTCTGACAGAGAGTACTGCTCACCACAGTTGGGTTATAGAAGGATTGGAATTAGGATTTTCATAATCCTGGGATGTGGCTTTACATGACGAGAAGAAATCCTACATGCGTCCGCACCAATACTCTCTTCTCCAGAAACGGGACCCCGTGGACAGTTTTGTCCGACTCCATGTCTTCTCACACCACTGAGAGGTGCGGGGTTGCCTAACACCACATTTTCTAATGAAAAAAACCCACACAGTTGGAGCCTTTCATCAGGGACCATTTCCAAGAAAAAGAGGGAGTGGATCTTTCCAGGTAGCATTCACTCTGGTGAGCCAGGACAGAGGCCCCCTTTCCACGAAATCAGAAATGTCTGATCGTGAACAAATGTTCGAAGAAGTTTGTAGAAACCGAATCCTTTATCTAAGTAATCCCTTGTGTTCCCCTCTTTACGCTTTGTCTTCACATTTATTCACTATACCACTATACCATTATACAATTCACATTTATTTTGAGCTCATGTGTCTACTTTGATAAGTAATGTGCTGCACTGAGGTGTTGCTCCGGGGGACGGTTGGACAGGAAATGTGATTTCATCAAATCCTTTTGGTTGTTCCTCAGTTAGGCTCTCTCACTTCAAACCTGCTCATGTTTCTACATCTTCTAACTTTTTTTTGGCGGCTGGTCAGATTGAAATTGTGAGACAAATTCTAAGCTTATTGCAAACTCTTTTTTTTTTTTTTGTCTTAAACGCAGCTTGAATGATGGAGTGAGTCAGCTACTCAATCCCACCCCATGTGAAACAGGTTTGGGTGGATTATTGCAACATACTCGGAAAGTACAATCAATGCATCTCACCATGAAGCAGTTGGACATGGTGATGAGGTCACACAGCCCTGCTCTCAACTGTTCCCAAATCAGCCGTTCTTGAAGGATCAACTGGAACAGGGACATTAGCTGACTTGTGACAGCTGGCTTCTTTCCCTCCTGTATCTGATCTGTATAACTAACTGAAGTACATTTTGGGAAAATCATCCAGGTAATTTTTGTGTGAACACACAGGATTTTGATCAAATTTGTGACATGAATCAGTTCAAGTTAGGAATTCTGCGTGAGGGGGCATAGTGTTGTGGTTCTACGTCAAAAACAAAGTCAAATCTTTTAAACCTTTTTAATTCCAATTGAACAGAGTTTCCTTGACAGAAACATTTTGAACAGGTCTGATCAGCACTCATTTTCCCACTTGTGTCTCATGTGTGTCCTTACCCCTCCCTCCTCTCTCAGCTATCCGTTATTGAGGCTTCCCCTGCCCGGGACAGGGCCTGTGGAGTTCACCACAGGGGTGCGAGACTACAGCGTCCCTTCCCATGAGCCTCAGGAAGACCTTGGAGAACGACCCGACTGGGTAGGAGAAGAGGACGCATGCACACACTTCAGTTGTATACACTTGTATACACTCTAAACTGATGTCACGTCACAAACACAGTCCTCGCTCTGAAAACTGGTGCTGAGACATAAAGGAGGTTAGCACAAGTTTGCTAACTGGTCAGCAGTGTTTTGACAGTCAGGACAGGAAACTTGCATGAATTAAATTGTAGTCTTATTAAACTGAAGCGTGTCCAGTAGACTATGTGTGTGTTTCTGAGTGTGAATGTTTGCGTGTCTGCTTTAGTATCGGGGCCCTCCAGTCGCCTACATCCAGCAGGTGTTGGTGAAGGCAGCGGTGTCTCCGTGGGACAGTAACCTGGTGCCGGTGGACGTGTTTCGGTCACCGCTGGGCCGAGTCTTCAGCCTGCTGGAGGAGATACGCAACCACGTCCACTCGGACAGGTAAGCACACACAGTAGATGTTTGGAGGAATGTCAGCGTGCCCCCACCAGTGACAGCTGTCCAAACCACAGACAAAGATATGCCCTCTTCTTGATGAACAGATTTATCAGTAAATGCTCATCTCAGTTCCTCTAGTAGGTGAAGCAGATGTTTTTATGTAAACTGTTGGTCCAGCAGAAAGTCCAAAACCAAAATATAATCAATCCACAGAACTTGAAATTTAAAAAGCTACCAAAGTAAAAACTTCCAGGTTAGCCTAAACACATCCTGTTGCTCTCTTTCGCCACTTAGAGTCTGGGCGGGATGTCGGTTCCTACCTGCCTCCTCTTGTGTGAAGACTGAGCTGATTTGAACAGTGTTGGCCAATGACAATAGAGAATAATCACGTTATTTAAATAGCTTGAGATCCTTTCAGTTGTCTAATACGAATGGTTTTAATTTCTTGTTCACATCAACGTTGAAGCTTTCCTGGTTGTGCGTCTATGTTTGCTTCAAATACTCCTCTTTCTTCTCACCTCCTCCCGTCTGTTCCTCATCTCTTATCTCCTCTTTCCTCTCCTCTCAGCACCGGGGTCCGGAGTCTGGAGACGCTATGCCTCCAGGTGACGGACTTGTTTCCAGGGTTACGGCGGATGCAGTCGGTGCTGCCAGAGCATGGCTGCCTGCTCGTTTCTCCTGGCAACTACTGGCAGAACCAGCGTGAGCTGTTTGACTCGGACCCCAACCTCCTCAAGACCATTCAGAAGCATGAGCCTAAAGGGCTGCACACCTCAGCCACGCTGCGAGGTAAGGACCAGGACTCGACTGCTGCAGGAGAGGCTGCCTCAACACACACCAATGGAGAAAATGACTCATCAGCTTCAACAGCTTCTCTTGTCTCCAGTGTGTTTATTTAAAGCGATCAAAATTGAACGCAGCCGAAATAGCAGATTTTTTTTTTTTTTAATTTAAAAGGCTAGCACAAATCTACCTTCAACTAGAGGGTTAATTTGTGTTCATGTTTCTTAAAAATTGAGACCACATTTCCTTCTCCCCCAAATGTTCTCATGTTGATTTGTGTACATTCATTGTAAAGAGCACGAGGGGGGTTGTGTATTTGTCAGATGTTCAGTGTTTTTAACACAATACTTCACATAGAAGTGCCTTTAAAGTACTCTAAATAGCTGTCCTGAGCTCACAAGTACTTGTGTTTTTCTGTGTTTCCCTCCTTCATGACTGCTTTTGCACCAGCCACGTGTACAACTAGCCTGACGCTAATGGTGCTGGCTGGTTGCTGGCGAGTTTTGTAAATGGACATTTTGCGGACGATTTTTCTGTTGTTATTAGTTGTTGAAGAGGGTTCGTGATTCTACTGTCATTCTCATACAGTTGCATACATAAACATGGATATTACTCCTCATTTGTATACGTGGCAGGCTCTTCCTGAGTTCTGGAGTCACAAAGAAAGGATGCAGGAGAGAAATACATCTTTTGAGTTCAAGACATCTTGAAGTCACCACTTTAAAGGCAAAATACACTTCTTGGGCGACGAATCGCTTGAACAGACATGTGGCTCGACTTGTGTTGTGACATGTTGAAAGTATCCAAACTCAAAGTGATGCACCCGTTTGAGCTTGTGACAGAATGCTGGATAACATCCACTGAAGGATTTTGTCCAAACTCTTTCAAAGGGTTTGACAACAAACGAACCACAGGGGAACAACAAGAGCTGTGATTTTATCCTCTTCTATGTTGGCTGGAGTCAGCCATCATTCAACGGGAGAAAGTGTAGGGAGGTAGCGAGTGGGGGATTAGTGGTATCGGCAAACTAAGAGGCTTTCATATTGACAGAGAACGAGCAGTTTCATTCCCTGGAAACTTAGTGAAATCTCCTCAGACTTTACCCACTCGCACAGTGAACCAAATCACTGCACAAAGCCAGCTCGGCATCCTGCCTCACCTTCCAGCTCAAGTGATTTAGAGGTGGGAACAAGGTTGGAACTTCACTTTTGTGGCTGCAGTCCACTGTTGCTGCTGGATTCCAGAATCAATGAGCCACCTAAAAGAAGAAGGCCCACTATATTCTGGCCTCATTATTTCATTCTTGATTATTGGTCATCTTTACTTGCCCTCCTGGGCACACAGAATACACACATTCTGGGTTTTTCTGTATGCAGATGTCATTATTTGGTTCACACAGTTGCTTTGCTGTTTTTGGTCCCATAAAGTTTAAATACAGCAGGAGGAAATGCTAGAAAAACCCTCAAATACATAAAGCTGGGATTTTTTTAAGTTAATTTTAAGTGAGTGGATGTTAGTTTTTACAGTAGTTTTTGTGTGTATTTTAAAAATGTTGAATCATTTTGCGTGTGTGTGTGTGTGTTTCAGACCTGCTGTTTGGCGTTCCTGGGAAGTACACGGGTGTCAGTCACTACAACAGGAAGAGGGTGGTGTCATACACTATCACTGTAGTGTTGTCCAGCTATGATGCAATGTATGTTACTGATGCAACAGAGGATTACACGCGCACACACACACACACACACACACACACATGCACGCGCACAATCTCCAGCATCAGAAACCAGAAATGTCATAAGATGCAGGTCCATCAAATTGTGAAAAGTAACAATTTGAAAGAGCGAAGCCCTCGCCTCAGCTGGAGAAAACCAATCTTGTATGTTTACTATTTAACAACAGGAACAAAGAAGAACGGTTGCCGATCACCACAGAGGGCGACTGTGAATTCCTAAATGTGTACTTTGGGCACTTTTATGAGATTCAGGATGAGCGGACTTAAACCTTCGAAGTACATGCAGTACACAGTCATTGTTGCAGTCTTTGGCCTGAACTGGCCTTAGGTTTGAAAAAATGGTTACATCTTCCTAAAGATTTCACTATCCGGTTACTGAGTAAGTTACCTGTTTCTTTAGTGTTATAGAAACGTGTGTTAGTGCTTTAGACTCGTTGACTTGTAGCCTGTTAGCCCAAAAGAAGTGGCACTTTCCCGCCTTTCGGCTGCAAGTTTCTGAATGAGCAGCCAGGTTTAGCAGCCAGAACTGGTCTGGATGGTGAGTGTAATGTTGTCTGCCCCTTCTCGTCAGCTCATGGTCCCATCTCAGTACAGCTCTTATCACAGTTGGTCGGCTGCATCTGCAGCGCTGATGACGATGCTGGTGATGTGTGTGTCCAGGTTCCTTGGTAGTCTTCGAGCCCGGCTGAAGCAGCTCCACCCATCAGCCAACTGCAGCCTGAGGGATGATCACATGGTTCATGTCCACTTCAAAGAGGAGATCGGTGTCGCTGAGCTCATCCCCCTCGTCACCACATACATCATCCTTTTTGCCTACATCTACTTCTCCACACGTTAGTCCCTGTCTCTCTGCTCTCTCTGTATCTTGTACCTGATGACTTTTTCTCCCCTTGCCCCCCACCCCCACCCCCCCGGTTCACACAACTGACCCTGGTTAATCTTTAAAGTGTGCCAGAGATCCAGGCTCATGCCCTGTGTGGCTTTGTGTTCACACGTGTGTTTGTGTGCCAAGGTTGTTCCTGTCTGGTGCAGGGATAATCCTCCTCCCACAGGAACACACAGGCCCGCTGTAAGAACGCGCCCAGCCAACGCTCACTGACTTACCAGCACAAACATTACTTCAGTGAACAAACACTATTCAGAGTACACAAAATAAATATTCACACTCAAGCTGATTAGTTGACCTACATCTGATACCTTACTGGCCTTAATTTCAAATGTAAAAGTAATTTTCACTGCAATTTTGAGCATTTTGTATTTATTTTATCTTCCAGCTATAAATTCTCTCTTGATTCCCAAATTAATTTCATCGAGTGAATGTTAATGGCTTTGTTCTTTTTATAATTATGAAAGTATTGTGTGTAGTTTCACACTAAAAAAAAGTTTTAAAAGTAACTAATTGTGTGAATAATAGTAATTTGTCACATTGGTGTTTTTAAGATATGATATGTAGTAATCTAATGTAGTGTAACGTTCTTGTTTGATATTCTGTTGGTTCGTGTACTTGTATGGTCCTAAACAAAGCCAACAAAAACCCTACAAGTCTGTAATTATAATTAAGGTGACTGGTCTCTTGTCATATCCCTTAACGTGACCAAATATTACTGATGACATCCACGAGGAGCAGAGCTCTGATTTCTTGGGATCTTAATATGATCTTTCATGCGAAAACAACAACTCCCGTGATGCCGCACTCTCTCACGACATCATCGATACGAGTTTTGTGAATGTTTCGATATTTTGACAACCAGCAGCAGAAATCCCAGGGGCTCCTATGACAGGTTGACCCCAGCCCAGCGTCCTGAGCTCTGTCATCACCATGACCTCTCTCCTCCTGCAGGTAAGATTGACATGGTGAAGTCCAAGTGGGGCCTGGCTCTGGCTGCAGTGGTGACGGTCCTCAGCTCTTTGCTCATGTCCGTGGGACTGTGCACGCTGTTTGGACTCACACCCACACTCAACGGAGGGTAGGAATGCGTTTCATATCTTATCTGCACCTCAAGCAACCTGAACACAGGATTTCAGCCTGAACAGCCTCCTCATTTGTATGCTTGGCAGTCGCAGAGAATTTGTGGGTGATATTTAGCTGCAACCACTCAGCACTGTTGTCAAGCTAAATCCAGGGTACCATGAAGTCAGGAATTTTTTATTTTAGGACCTATTTTCTTGTGATTTTTGGTGAAAATGGTTAAGAAAGTGAAGAATCATTCTTTTAATTACTGAGAGTAGTGAGGTGGTGGAAGTGGCTGCGATGGGATTTCAGTCCGCCTGACTAGAACTGCTTGTTTCTGTCTACAACTTGACATGACTTGGTAAATAAGGCCATCTTTGAAAACTGCTGGAAATATCCTCCAACAGGAATGTAGAGTACGTGAACACACAGTAAACTTGGATGTTGCAATGGCCGCCGTTGATCTTCAGTGGTCATTAAACCCCTTAAGGAGGTCATGTTTTCTCTTCTGTCAGCTGGATTATGCAAGGATAAACTGGTTGATTTTTAGTTTTTTCTTTTTCCCTTTCATTGAATTGAATTGGTGTTTAATGAGCCACAGAGTAGAAGACATCAGTTGAGGGTTGAATCTTAGTTGGAGTTTGCACGGCTTGGAGTTCAGGTGTCTAATGGTCAGTCAGACGAATCCTGTCAGTACTCACTGTTACAGTTTCATCATTGGCTCAGAGACGAGGCGGCTCACTTGCCAAACTGATGGTGATTCCTTGTCTTAAACATTGAGAGATAACACACACACACACACACACACACACACACTCAGGCTTATCAACTTCCTGCTTCCTCTGCATTGAGTTTTCCTGGATTTATGTTAATGTTTACAGCGGGTGCACAAACAGTCTGTGTGTTACTGTTGAAAGAGGTGATTAGAGTAGGTGTGGCTTGGCAGAGGGGGTGGAGAAATTGTGCTATTGACATCCAATGTCTGTCCAATCCTGTGAGGATTATTAGAAAGCAGACAGCATGGCGTGACAGCGGCACATTGCCGTCCAACCATTAACCACGATCCACGCAGGACTACTATTGGCTGTGCTTGTACTTGCCACATCAAGGTCAACATAACTAAACTATGCATACACTCACATTCTGCTGGCTCATGGCTGACTCCACACACAGGACTGCTCAGATGGTCGTAGTGATAACAGCATGTGTGTTTATTATGTAAAGCGTCACTGAGTGCGTCCAGTGTAACATCTAGAACTGCTGCCTCCTGTGTGACCCAGTTATAGCCTCTCAACAACAGCACCTGCTTATCTGGAGCATCAAGCCAGTAAGTCCCTAAACATCACCACCGCTGGATGGGAAAACCCCAGCAGATAAACGCAGCTGAGTCATCCTTGCTTTATTCTGTCTGCTGCTCCGGGGGCAAATGGTCTTAATTGCTCTTTTTAATGTCATTTTAATGCTTTGAAGTTAGAGCCATGAGTCACTGGGACTAATGAAAGACATCATAACTCACTGGCTAACTTCTTCTGTGTTAACATTCTTACGTACAGTTAATTATTTATGAACAAAAGGTTTGGTGAAATCGATGCCTCTGCCGTTGTCTTGGGGCCCGTATGCTGCTGTTATTTGGTGCTACTGGGACACGCTGTCGCTGTGTGATAGTTCACATTGGTGTCCGAAAAATTGATCCCTTGATATTTCATGTGTTACCTGGAAAATGTTTACAGTGTTCTCCATCATAGTTTAGCATGTTAGCATGCTGGTGTTGATGAAAACACGATTAGTTCAATCAGTTCATACCTTTTTGTCTCCAGGGGTTATTAGTTGGGCAAAAGTCCTGGTTTTAATTCCCATTTTAATGGAGTTGTGACTCTTAATTACTGTTTTCTGTCTGCAGTGAGATTTTTCCTTACCTGGTGGTTGTGATTGGCCTGGAGAATGTCTTAGTCCTCACCAAGTCAGTGGTGTCCACGCCCGTCGACCTGGAGGTCAAGCTCCGCATCGCTCAGGGTGAGATGGAGAGAGAGAGAGGGCGAGATGCTCGGGAGGTTTCCTCATGTGTTGGTGCGGCCAGAGAGAGTTTGGGATTTAGCAGCTCAAGTGTGTCTTGTTTGTGTCTCCAGGCCTCAGTAATGAGAGCTGGTCTATCATGAAGAACATGGCCACTGAACTGTGCATCATCCTCATCGGGTATTTCACTCTAGTGCCGGCTATCCAGGTAACAAACACTTCTGGAATACCACAAAACAGAAAAAAAAAACTTTTAGTAAAGAAGCCTGGAGCTCGATGTCAGTTAACTGGGGCTTGCTGAGGTTGGGTTGAGGCCCTGAGCGCTCTTAGCTCACCATTTGACCCTAAACTCTTGGCCTCTTAAACCTCCTGACACACTTTTCCATAAGAACCAAGTCTCAAGAGCACTAAATGTTTGAGTGAACTAAGTGATCAGTGTGTTTTCTTCAATTCTGCAGTTGTACACTAAAAGTTTTAAGTTACATTTGACCTCAGTCATGAAATTTTCTTCCCAGTAGGTTGTTAAACTCAGTAGGACTACGTAGCCCTCAACATAGTCTTAGAAACAGGAAGAAGAGTCATAGGGCTGTTAGTGACTGGTTGCTCCTGACATGGCTTGTGTAGCTCTCGTAACATTTAAGACTTTGTAAGCCTGCGTGACTGTACAACAATGTACAATACATACACGCAAGTCAGTACAAACAGCCGTCAGACTTGGCGTCCTGTCTATGAGACTGAGTTGAGGGTCAAAAAAGTCCCAAATTAGAAGTGAGATCAAACCGCTGATGAATGACGCCCAGTATTCTAGGGATGATGCGTCTGCGTAGAGGAGCCCACCTCGGTCTGACGTCTCCACGGGTGTCTGTTCTGTTGCAGGAGTTCTGTCTGTTTGCTGTCGTTGGTCTGGTGTCTGACTTCTTCCTGCAGATGTTCTTTTTCACCACAGTGCTGTCCATAGACATCCGTCGTATGGAGGTGAGGACGAGCACACAAATACACTCACAAAGCCAGATGTTGATGCTGAAGTGACAGATATGAGCAGCAAAAACCTCCAGGTCAGACTGAGATCGGCCGGTTTTCCTGCCTTCAGAGTTGATGACATATATCTGACTCAAATGTAACAATTCCTGCGAACACCGTTACAATGAGCTTTACACCTCTTGAGCAGATGTACTTGAGGACGCATGGCAGTCACATGCCCACACACATTCACCACATAGTTTACAGATTCCTTGTTTTCTTATGTGCATTTTTGATTTAAAACCTCTTACGGCTCCGCGTATGGTCGCTTTTTTCTGTCCAACACATGCTGACGTCTTATCTCAATGGCCCGCTAAAGCAGCATTACCACTGTAAGCCGGGTTTAAAGCCTATACATGTACATACATCCACAAAAAAATCTGCTTTAAGTACCTTTAAAACTTTAATGCTTTGAGAAAATTGTGAAATTGAAAATATGGGATTCATGAGGCTGCAATGATCTGCTGATTATCAATCTCGTTGAGTCTGTAGACTTAGTCTTGGATTACTTAAGTTGCTTAAAAAAAGGTAAAAAATATGAAAAATTAAGTTGAAAAAAAGACTTGTCTCTTTTATGTGATTTTTCTTTTCTCCTTATTCTGCAAGTATTTTGAAGGAAAAGTTGTCAGCGGAGATATGATGAATCACAGACACAGATGCTGCTATCTTGTCATCGCGCCATCTAAAGTCACACACTAGGGCGGCGCTACCCAGATGTTGTTGGGTTTGGTGAAAACAAACAGAGCAGCACAATAATGGGAATCTCATGTGTTTGACAAATCTGAACCACCTCATCCCTTCAGCTGGCCGATCTCAACCGCCGCCTGCCAGCTGAAGCGGGGCTGCCACCACCCAAGCCTGGCCCACTGCGTCCACGTGAAGCCCCCCCTCCCCCACGACCCTCCCCTCACACAATCACCCTGCAGGCCCCAGCCTTCAGGAACCTGAGGCTTCCCAAGAGGCTGCGTGTGATCTACTTCTTGGCTCGCACTCGCCTGGCTCAGCGAATCATCATGGTGACGAAATCTTTGCTGCTGTCTGACATCTTTGCCCGCTGCCATTGTTCCTTAGTCTGAAGAGTTAAACAGTAAAACCTTTCCAGGTTGGCACGGTGATCTGGATCGGCATTCTTGTCTACACCGACCCAGCAGGCCTGCGCACCTACCTGGCTGCTCAGGTGTCTGAGCAAAGCCCTCTGGGAGACCCCGTTGGAGGTGTTCTGCCCCCTCACTTGGGCGTGGCCCCCGTCTTCCGTGGAGGAGATCCGACCAGCACCCTCAGTGTTCACCCTGCTCCAGATCCCACGCCCTTACCTGAAAACCAGTCCCAGGGCCACCTTGCCAGGGCAGGCCTCCTCCCCCAGCCCCCTTCTGCTGTACCTCAGATCACCTGGGGGGCGGAGGATGAAGAGGGGTGGAGAAGACTCTCCTTCAGACACTGGCCGTCACTGTTCAGCTACTACAACATCACTTTAGCTAAGAGGTGTGTGGCCAAGTCACTTCCCTCACGACTGTAACTTGTTGTTTGAACCTGCTACAAGGCCTCGGACCCCAGTCACTCACGCTCTCCCCACTGTCCTGCTTCAGGTACATCAGCATCCTGCCCGTCATTCCCGTCACGCTTCACCTGAGCCCCCAGGAAGCCATAGAGACGCGCCACCCTCAGGACACCAGACACCCTCCACCCCCCTTTCCCAAGGTGTCCACAGACCTGCAGACAGACCTCACCCTCTACAAGTCAGTATTGTCTTACATTATCAATTTATTACACTCAACAATGTGTGAATGACGCTGCGCTCACATGTCCAAGTCACTGAGGTTTCCAGTGGGAGTTGGTGCCATAACACTAGTGCGTCCTTGACCGTTGCCACCAGTGTCATCGGTAAGCCTCCAAGCCTGCTCTGTAGCACTTGCAGCAGCTGGAGCACGAACGCAGAAGCTGATCAAGGTCGTTACTGCTGAATTATGGCAGATATCAGCCGGGGAGAAACAGGGCACTGGCTAAACAGGAGATTTATGGGAAAATAAATCCTTTAGTCATTCAAATTCTCGTACGAGTCAAAGAACATAGGTACCAACAATTTTCTGAATCTTGTATCTTGTGGGATAAAAGGTTGTGTAAAAGCAAGACAAGAAGTCTTTGACATTGGTGCTACGTGTGCTGTATGGAGTGTCACCACTGATGGTTATCTGAGGCAGAAACGGAGACAAAGAAAGTGAACTAAGACAAGAGAGGTCGTCTGTTGTCGACGCTGCTGGGCTGAACCAGCCTGGCTGACCGGCTGCCTTGGAGGGGAAGATGATTTAACTCGTAGAATCTCTGCGTCACGGAGGTTTATTGTGTGTTGTTCTTTTCCTCAGGTGCTGACCGATGGGTGTGCAATGTTGGTTTTGTATAAACCGTAATACGTCTTCTTTTCCATGGCAGCCTTCCATACAGTTTCAATTGTTTGATCGTGACTTTGACTGTCAGTTCTGATTAAGAAAGAACTGGTTTTGTTCACATAAAAAAATGAAAATCTAAAATCTTGTGAGTCTCGATTTGATTTTTCATGACTGTTGTGTTGTGTAAGGCAGCGTGTTGCCGGCCAGACTGCTAAGTGGAAGGTGAGGCTCTTGGTTTAATCTTTGGCCGGTAGATATGGAGGCTATCAGCTGAAGTTAGGTCAGGGTCGTGACCTTCACCGCAGGGATCTGGCATCTGCTGTTCCAGCCCATTTAGGCGTCCCTGAGATGCAGACGCGGCCTGTGACATGAAGGTCAGCAAGCTGTTAAAACCTGATTCAGAGCAGGTTGCAACACAGCCATAAACAAATATGAATACAAGACTCGTCCTCGGCAGTCTCGCGGTAGTGCTGATACAGTCAGAGAGCTCCGTGCAGGTTTAAGATGGCGGCTGAAGCAAGTGAAACCATACCAATGTGCTGTTACCTGCTTAGTTGTCTAGCAGGGAAAAAGACAGATTTGATTGTTTCTGGCAGAAACTCAAGGCTCTGCTAACGGACATGAAGAAGTGGTGTTGAACCGTCCGTAGTTACAACTGCTGGATTCATCGTGCCTAACTTTTGAAGAGGAAATGCAAAATTTTCTCAGTTTCATGTTCCTGACTGGGAATTTGCCTTGAATGTAATAATTGACAATGTGTTTGAGTGTTAGTTGGCCAAAACAAGCAGTTCAGAGACATGACTGTTCAGTATTTGCTGACATTTTATGGGATGTAGAAAATTATTAGCGGATCATTTGTTCCATTTACAATTAACAATCAATTCTTGGTTTATAAGATGTCCGTAAACTACCGGTTCAAATCCCTGCCAGCCGTTTGCGATGGACTCACGTGTCTTTTTCAAGCAACTGTCAGAAACCCAGAGAAATGCCAGTTACCAGTTTGGCATTTTTGCATGATAATAGACTTTTTATCCAACTGTGCTGATGAAAACAGGCTCAGCTGATTCAGTGTGGAATTGCAGCAACTCTCAACTTTTTACTGGCCAATTTAAAAAAAAAAAAAGAAAAGAAAAAAAAAAGATTTCTTCCTTGATTGAACTTGGCAACAACTAACCTAACGCACAGTATTTCCCTGTGTAATTGTGGTGAGTGTGAGTGCCACAATAAAACACACTCAGGTAAAACACAGAGGACGCGCGCACGGCGCAGCTTCTGGTCTCATTTAGCGTGGTGAGAACGTGCTGCTGGGGAGCAGTTGACGGGTATTTCAGGCTGAGCAGGTAACGCTGCTGTGGCAGGTTTCTTCCTCGCAGTAGTGCCACATTCCACAGCCGCTGGTGGAGCCTAGGGACCGATGGGATGAGAAGATCCCATCTGCAGCAGGAACGTCCTTCCAACCCCTCTCCTGGTTGTCAAGATGCTCTCAGCTGCAGTTAATAACAATTCCTCTCCCCGGTTTTTATCTGAGACCCCAGCACAGTTTGTATAAGGATGTTTTATATTCACTTGTGTTATTTTATATTTCTTTTAGCAGTACCAATACTGTGAGGATTCTTGTACTGTATATTTATTCATGAAAATACTATCACGGAGCTGCAGGGTTTATTACTACTCTGGTTTTGACCCTTTAACTGCTGCCACTTGCTTTTCAAGTCGCTGCTGTAACTGAAGAACCGTTTGAGTCCTGTGAGACTTCACACCCTCTAATATGGTCTAAACTGGATCCCTGTTGTTTCTCCTGTGGTGGCCATTTTGGATTGTTGACTTTTACACAATCTTCTCTATAGCTCTGATTCTTCTTCGTCCCTTACTCCCCAGGGTGGCAGCTCTGGGCCTGGCAGCAGGCGTCCTGCTGGTTCTGCTGCTCTTCTGTCTCTATCGGGTTCTTTGTCCCAGGAACTATGGCCAGAATGGCATTGCTCACGGGCGCCGGCGCCGAGGGGACCTGCCCTGTGATGAATACGGCTACTCACCACCCGTCAGTGAGATCTCGCCGCTGCTGCTGAGGGGCCACAGTATGGTGAGACTGTACGCTGAGACGTCAGGGCAACCCATGAAGCCACGCTGAGTAGAAGTTCACATATCTGAAAATATCCGAGCCTGACGTCTGGGGAAAAGAGGAAATGTGGAATTCATCACACGTTTTGGAAACTTAAACAGGAGCAGAAAATAATGATTCTTTCTCAGTATTTCTGATGCGGTTATATTGCTGCAACATGTGACCTGCGTGTTGGTGAGGTAAAACTCTCATACATTCAGATGGGTTTTTTTCTTGCAGGACATCGAGTGTTTGGCGAGTGACGGGATGCTGTTGGCAAGCTGTTGCCTGGCGGGACAGATTCGTGTTTGGGACGCTCAGACTGGTGACTGCCTGACTGTCATTCCAAACCGCGGGTAAAATCTTTGATAGTGAAGGACAGAAAGAGATTTTGTTTCCAGCCACAGTCTTAAAAGCTGTTGATGGTTTCTGTCTTCGTCTTCGTCTCAGGCTGAGGAGGAGCAGCAGCAGCAGTGGCTGCTGGGAGCAGAGGGACGGGTGGGACAGCATGAGTACCGCTGTGGAGTCTGAGTGTTTATGCGCTGAGGGTCGTGACCGCTCCATCAGTGGCGACGGCCTATCAGAGGATGAGGGCTACCCTCTGAGATGCCGTGCCACTCCCACTCGGCCAACTCTCTTCACGGACCAGCCTGATCTCACGCCGCTCATCGACACCAACTTCACCACCCAGCCACCTTGCCACTTCATCACGCCACCCAGGGGAGGCTTCGACTTTGGAGGCCTGGTGGAGCGAGCCTACATGGAGCACGAACCCCCCTCGCCCTCCACCTACCCCTCGCCTTCCTCAGCTTCCTCCTCACCACCCTCAGGCTCCATGTTCCAGAGGAGACCCAGCTTAGGGGACGCAGCAGCCCCTCTGACCCAAGAGAGGGCATGTGCAGCAGGGGCGCAGGCCACGCCGGACTGGGACAGCTCCGTCTGGGCCATGGAGCTGAGGGGAAACCTGATCGCTGCTGGGAGGAGCAGCGGCAAACTAGAGGTGTGAAAAATAACAGTTTCACTTGTTGATGTAAAGATGTAAGACAAAGAAGTTGGAAAAAAACCTTCGGCAGTTGTTTGATGTGAATAAATGTGATGAGGCGTCGACCCACAGACGGACTGGTGTCAACTATCTGTACAGTAGAAAATTCATCGGTTCGAGTCAAAAGGATAAAGCAGCATTCAGAGTGAAGCCTGAAAACACACCGGCACCGTTCTTGACCCCTCACGTGACTTAGCAACAGTAGCTGCTGTCGCTAATCATCGTAATCAATCAATGAAGCAACACTGACAGTGTCTGCAGCGCCAGACACAAACACCACCATGCGCCAGACCTTCGCCTGTTTGCGACTGGTCTTCAGTTTTCTCCCCTCGCAGCAACAGCGTGGTACTGCGGAGAGGCCTGTGGGAACAGCTCCACCCACACTGCCTCGTACAGGTCCGGTCAGAATCTGAGCGGTTTGTTCTGGTGTGTGCGCTGCAGCATCTGTCCAGTAGGTGGCATTGTTGTACTTTGGTAGCAATGTTGTTTGCATAGACGACGCAGTGGCAAGCGTCTCAGCTTATCTTCGAGTTTTGCGGCCACATTGAACAATGAAGCTGATGTTGAGAATGTTGCTTCAACACTGATGCTAAATGAACTCTGTCCACAGTTGTGGGACGCGGTGGAAGGATCTCTACGCTGCAGTAATGAGGACGGCGTGTCGGGGATCACAGCTCTCGCCTTCCTCAACAACAGGTGACAGGCGTGCCATCCTCTGGCAGGAAGCTAGCAGGTTTCTTTCAAAGCGCAGGTTGCATCACTGAGGAGGCCGTCTTGTGTGAGCACTGGAGGGTGGAGTGTGAAGAGAGAGCGCCACGTCATCAACGCACTTCTCAAATGATAGAATATTCACTTGCTCTCAAGTTCACAAACCCTGTTTATTTCTCTGACGGTTTCAGGCGACTCGGCCATGAGCGCCTCTGGAACTTTTCTTAGTCGCTTTCAGGTCGATCGTTGTCGTGTTTTTATTTTCCTGCCGTGTCCTGAAGGCTCCAAGCCAGCAGCCTCCACGTGTGCCTCACCTCAGGTCTCGTGTTCCTCCTCAGGATCGTGGCGGCTCGGCTGAACGGGTCCCTGGACTTCTTCACTGTGGAGATGAACAAACCTCTGGGTCTGCTGCAGTACAGAGGTGAGCAAAGGGTTCTGATCCTCCGTGGTTTGTTTGTTTGTTTTCATGCGATTTTGACCAGTAAAAATGTGATGTTTATTTCTGATTTTGGTCTTGTGGTAACATCTTTTTCAAAGATGCTGGTTCATTAAATGTAAAACGATATCTCATCAGTAACTCATGAGGGTTGACTCTGCCCTGTCCTCCACGTGCCACGTGTCAGGCACTCGCTCAGACTTCATGTCGTCTCTTTAAATGCCTGTCGAAACGTCGACGGTCTCAGGAACGAGTCCGACTGCATTGATGATCCGTGGAATAAAGTAAGAGTGATGTGATGAAAGCGTGTCGCCGTGCTCCTGCAGGTCCTCCCGGCCGAGGCAGCATGCCCACCTCCCCCTGTTACAGCAGCGACGACGTGATCAACTGCCAGCTCACGCGCTCGGTGCAGTGCGCTCACCAGAAGCCGATCACGGTGCTGCGAGCGGCCGCCGGGAGGGTGGTCACCGGCAGCCAGGATCACACTGTCCGGGTAACACATGTGATGTGTGGAGGTGGTGAAGTGAACGGATGTAATTCCAGGGATGATGGCGTCTCAGGCACGTTACCCCCCCAGTCCAAGATTTCCTCTGTTGTGTGTTTGTCAGATTTACCGTCTGGAGGACTCGTGCTGCCTCTTCACCCTGCAGGGTCACTCTGGAGGGATCACAGCCATCTACATCGACCAGGTCAGGACGCCTCGCGTGCCTCGGGCTCACGTAGACGGCAGATGTGTCCGGCGTTCGCGTTTGTTTCTGAGCGGCCAGGAAAACCTTTGTGATTTTCAGCTTCATAGCTCATTCAATCGGATCGGTGTGGCTCAAAACCCCAACTCTGATCCGGTTACTTTCATCATTTATTGATCAAAGGTTGAAGTGCTTGTAGGGACATGGTGATCGGCTGGTGTTGGCCTACAGTAGAAGTCTGTATTTAAACACGCGTGTGCTGATATTTTCCTGCTGGCGTCTCGTTGTCAGGAAAAGTAATTCTGCTTCAGTCTTCAGTTAAAAAGAAATCAACAAAAATAACGAGCCACCCTTTTGTGTACTGATCAGTCGACTTTTGTGTCACTGTCTTCTCAGACGATGGTTCTGGCGAGTGGCGGGCAGGACGGCGCCATCTGCCTGTGGGACGTGCTGACAGGAAGCCGGGTAAGCCATGTTTACGGTCACCGTGGCGACGTGACCTCGCTGGTCTGCACCACCTCTTGTGTCATCAGCTCGGGACTGGATGACCTCATCTGCATCTGGGACCGCAGCACGGGGATCAAGCTTTACTCCATCCAGCAGGTACGCCAGTGTTTACTTCAATAATGTCAGCGTGTAGAGACACTAGAAGTGGGCGGAGCCTCTTCTCAACACCAGGCAGCTGTGAAGCGCTTGTTATCAGCTTCATTAGCATCTTCGCAGGTTAATGTATGGAGACAGTGTTTGTGTCTGTGCGGTGAGTAACCCCTCCCTCTCGGTGACCAGGAGGTGGGTTGCGGGGCCAGTCTGGGAGTCATCTCGGAGTCTCTCCTGGTGACCGGGGGCCAGGGCTGCGTCTCCTTCTGGGACCTGAACTTTGGCGACCTGCTGCAGACAGTCTACCTGGGCCAGAGCAGCGACGGCCAGGGCGTCCGCCAGCTGCTGGTGCTCGACAACGCCGCCATCGTATGTGACTTCGGCAGCGAGCTGAGCCTGGTGTACGTGCCCTCGGTGCTGGAGAAACTGGACTAAGACGGGGAGGAGCAGACGCTCGTTGGATGATGTTGGTGGGAGCACTGGGAAAACATGGACGTTCTCTGGCTGTTGGACACGGATGGGAACATGAGCGCCATGAGCCTACGAGGCTTTTATGACTTTAGAAGGAGGAAGGTGATCTGAGGACCTGCTGCATCCTACCTGAGGGGGCGGGCGCCCCCCCGCCCCCCCCCCCCCCCCCCCGGCTGACGTTTACGAGGGTCACACGGTTGGTTCAAGAACATCTGGGTGCTTCTCCCCTGACGAGGACCCACCAGTTTGTGCTTTTGTGTGTGTTTGTTTTGTGGCTCTGCCCTCAATGCTGCTGACCCGGGTGGGGCTTCACCCTCCCACAGAGGAAGACGACGCCGTCTTCTTATTTTTTAATATTCCTGCTGCCTCGTTCGCTCCACAGCGGCGTGCAGCCATAGCAACCCCGACGACGGCCTGTTGGGATGAGCTAAGCAGTTGTGTGTGTGTGTGTGTGTGTGTTCATCTGAATGACTGTTGCCCTTTTTTGTGGCAAAACTGCTGAGAACAAAACCCATGTGTGTGAGGAAGAAGTGATGATGATCACTGTACAAAAAGACCTCCAGGGGGGGCTGTTTTTATATGTATAAATCTGTTATTTATTAGTGATACTTTTTTGAATAACGGTTTGTTTATGAATGGCTAATCCTGGTTCTTAAAGAAGAATATACTAATGTGCAGATAGTGAGATGAATGATGGGCTTGTGGGCGGGGCGTTGCTTTGTATTTAACTGGAAACACTGAAGTGATGGGAAGTTTTGGGTAGGAGGGCTGAGGTTCCACCTTCATCCCAGCGTCAGCCTCTGATTTTGGGGTAACTGATGCCGTTCAGGGGCTTCCTGCGTGCTGCACCTTCATCAGGCTACCTCCATTTTCTGAAACTTCTTAAATTTGGAGTTGTGGCGTCTCAGCACAGGCTGCCCTCGGCCGCCGTCATGTTTACATTGGCTACTGTATCTTTAAATTGTTTTCCCTTTTTAGAGGTTGTTGGGTTTTTTTTTGTTTTTGTAAATCCCTTTCTTCCTGCAACTGGAGCTGACACCATCTGCAGCGTTTACATTCTGGCCCCAGACAAACACGCCTTCGTGCAGCCAGCCAGCGACGACTCGACGGTTTGCAGAAAACAAAAAAAGAAAACTTTTGTCGTCGAGTTTCCTGATGGGCAGCAGAGCGCCGGCGCCGCAGCAGCAGCCTGGATTTAAGACGCGACCTGGCGAGGAAACTGATGTGTTGGAGAGGAGAAACACGGGATTGTGATGCTAGCAGACACGAGCTTTGCTCTCTTGGGGCCACAAATGAGGATAAAGTAGCTGAAGACGAAGTGAAGGCGCTTGGCCTTTCGTGACATTTTTAGTGACTCGACTGTTGCTGAGTAATAACACCCAGATGAATCAATGAGAAATGAATCCTTCGTTGCAGCTCGACTGAATATTTCTGGTAAAAATCTGCGGCGTGAATCCAGCAGCTGTCCTCCATCAAACGGCTGAACTGTTTCGCAACTTCTCCTCTCATCCAGGGGTGCTTTGGTTCATCTTGCAATGTTACACATTAACATTTCATCAGCCAACACAGATTGTGGCTTTGCTCTCGTCGGTGCCTGAACGCGTCCTCCAGGATTCAGACTCCAACCTAAACGGATGTATCTGATCGGATCGGATGCTTCCGCTTGGTTCAGCTGATCAAACGTGTCCAATTCAACAACCTCAAATCCAAGTGGTGGCGGGATGACGGGACGGTTGACGGCTCCTAGTTTGTCCTCCTCCATGTTTGATTCCGTTTATCGCTGCTCTAACGCCAGTTTCCCTGTCGAAGTCTGGTCTGTAGCAGAAAACCAGTCGGCGCAGGGTCGCCTGGAGCCGGCCTCACTCGGACTGAATGTAGCTCCAGCAGACAGACACGCGTCGGGCTCTCAGACGTCATCCCAGTCAGGAACACGGCCGACTCCGGCTCGTCCTGGAATGTTACAAAGTCTCACATTTGAATTTGAGTTCTGAGCGACTCCTGCAGACGCTTCTGCTTGTTAGTTTTCTGTCATAACCGGCAGGCAAGAACGCTTCGGATTGGGGAGGGTGTCTGTGGGGCGGGCGAGCGAGCGAGGGACCAGCACAGCGGCTGAACCTTGACGTCATCATGAGTGTTCGGTCCGTGGTTCAGTTCTGAACATCTGTCTTTGTATCCCGTTTACAGTGTCAAGAATTGGACTTTTTCTTTCAGAGGTTCAGGTGGGAAGAGCAACCCTTCTCATCCAGCAGCAGGAACGCAAGTTAGCATGGTTGAGCGTCCGGTTGCCTCGCCTCCACGTCATCGGGGCTTCTGGGTAACGGGCTCGGATAAGCTCCTGTCCACCGCTAAGACTACTAAAGTCCATACTGCACTTTCTTTTCTTTGAGTTTTCAGCTTTTGATGTCTCTTGGGTTGCTAACAAGTGGCTAAGTGAGAACGCCGGTTACCAGTGGTTGAAAGTATTTTTACACGAGTACTTTTGTGCAATGTGGTGGTATCTTTTCTTGAGTATTTGCATTTTTTGGGGACCTTTGTACTTTTGCTACACCACATCTATCTGAACCCATCGGCCACCTTGAAGACAAAGAGTTTGTGATGCGCTGCAACTGGCACGACCTTCAGAGGTCAATGGTTCAAGGGTTGAAGGCTCCCAAGCTCTGGAATACACTGATATCAAGTAGAATGTGTACTTTGAAGCAAACTCAGTGTCGCGTACTTCTTTTACGTCAGTAGAATGTTGACTGCAGACTTCATGGGTTTTTCTACTTTGGCCTACCTGCCTCAAACCCAAGCGTGAAGTCGTGTCGGTGTTGTTCCTCCTCAGTATCACGGTAGTTTTGTACTTCTAACTGCATCTCGCTTACGACGATCCTGCTGATCAAAGTCTGTAACGTCTCCTTGACTTCATCAGAGGACGGGAACACAACTTTGGAAGAAATGTCTAATTGGGACTACTTTGACATGGTTTGCCGTTGTAGGGAATGTTACTCTCCTCTGAAAACCCCCGTCGAACATCTGTGGTCTTTTTTTATGGGCTCTCCATTTTATAGAACACAACATGGAGGCAGGACATCTCTGCAGCATCGCAACGTTGACCTCCGACTGTCATCGACGCGCTCAGCCTTAAATATTGCACCTGCCTGCTGTGGGCTGCTGGTTTGGCTTCCATGCTGCTCCTTGGCACAGCTCGTTTCCTGCTGTATAAGGAAAAACCAGAGTAACGCTTTCCGTGGCGATGCTAAGAGTCGCAGGTTGGAGCTGCAGCGAGAACCAAATGTGCACATCTGTGAGCTGCGCTGGCGTCTCGCTGCCTTCCCTCGGCGGAGGGCTACAATCCGCGCAGGCTGTTTTAGCGGAGGTAACTTATTTACAGTTTTTTAACACAAAGAAGAGACTTTGTACTAATTTTCAAATAAAGAGGCTTTGATACAACAAGCGTCTGTCTACTGGGTTTATTTTGTTTTTACAACAATGACTTATTAGTGACTTTTCTCCAGAGGAACCGTCAGAATAGTTATTTAAGGTATTTACAGAGTTACAGATGAAGAAAAAAAGAACTTGTTAGAACGTGCTGATTTGTACCACAACTGAGCTACGCGCACTGGTCGTGTCGGGAGTGTCTCTGCAAATGCTCCATCCATCATGATTCCAGTCATGAAACCATCACAGCCCAATGTGGCCTTGGTGATCACGTGTGGGAGGGGCTACAAGAGTGGAGTGCATGCTGGGATATTGGGGGGGGGGCAGATTTGGTGCTGGAGGTGCAGAACAGGTTCCATCCATCACAGACAAAGAAGGAAAAGCAGCAAAGAGGGACAGAAGGAATGTGGGGACACAGACAAGTGCATAGTGACCTGGTCTCACAAGTCACCTACGTTTCAGAGACCACGCCCCCTAAAACGGAACTCCTCCCGTCAGCCACCAGGCACATCTTGGTAATCGACCCCAAGGATTCAGTGCGTTTTCTATCTTCGAAGCAGATTAGAGAGAAGCCTTTGCTGATGCCTGGTGAGAAAAAAGAAAAGCAAGCTCAGCGCTTGTTGAGGCTCCAGAGGGGGTCGAGGCTGCTGAGCGGGTCGTCCCCTTCGTCCCCACGGGTCCCGTGGAGACCCTGACCCTCCGCTGGCTGCAGAAAGCTCTGTTTGGTCACCCGCTGCTTCCCCTTGCCCCCTCCCTCCATGGAGAAGGCCTCGGGTGTCAGAGAGGCCAGCAGCTCCAGGGATGATGGCGCTGGAGCGGCGGGAGGCGGGTCAGTGCTGAGCGGAGCCTCTGGGGCTGGCTGGTGATTGGATGCTGGTGGTGTTGATGGAGAGATGACATCCAGGCCATTGGGAGGTGGTGGAGAGTGAGCAGTGGGGGGGGGAGGTGGACTGAAGGAGGCAGGGGGGTGAGGGTCAGCGAGGGGACAAGCCTCCTGGAGAGTCTGGACATCACCTAGTGAGTCAAAGTGGGGTGCAACATTGACCCCCTGCTCATCCAGGATAAAGGAGCCGCCGGCCTCCATGGAGGGGTCGGTGGCGCTGGGGGGCCGGATGCTGAGCTTGGCGATGGTGGCTTGGATGGAGCTGATTGGCATGTCCCCACCAAGGACGATGTCCTGCTGGGACTCCTGTCTGGAGTAAGGCTGCAGGGAAAGCAGACAACAGTTAGATCGGAGACGTTCTACATTCATTACTGCTGTCAATCAAGAGTACCTCGTCCAACCAGAGCTGGCAGAGTTCCTACGGAGTGAAAACGCAAGCACAAGAAACGTTAACGGCTGAATACTCAGTTGGCGCCACTGGGACGGACACTTAAGACTCTGAAGGGACAACGTGGACATGAGACACCAGGAAACCACCTCACATCGCCAAGGTTTTAAGACGAGTTATGACACTGACAAAAGTGCACTGTTGCAGGACATTACGATGTCCCAGTGAAGCTCACCTTTGACCTTAGTGATGTAAAGTTACATCATATCCTGTTAGAAATGTATCTCACATGATGTCATAATCAGCACATGGAACATTAAGTCATGGCAGAAATGTAGATTTTTGACAATCTAAGTCTTCTCAGTTCATCCATCAGTCCCAGTGGATGTTTTTACCAAATTTTCCCTCTGGCCTTCCTCTGACCTCTGACCTCTGGTTAGCAGGAAAGAACAGACGAGTTTTCACGTTGTCTGTCTGTCACAATCCAGTCAAGGTGAAACGTCAGGAACGTCCTCATGAGATTTCTTTCAATTTGGCACAGACGTCCACCGGGGCTCATGGATGAAGAGCTCTCTGGTCAAAGGTCACTCTGATGGGCGTACATCATAGTGGCACACTCCTGAAACACACCGGTGTGGCGTGTGAAGCATCAGTGATGCGTAGCACTGGTTCCATTTGTTCTGCCTGCCCCGCGGCAAAAGAATTTTAAGGCCTGGAGAACAAGTTCAGAGTAACTAGAGATGGTGGAGGCTCCCCTCAGTGGTCAACTACAGTTTCAGACTCAGACTAAATACTGACAGCTGGATATTCTTTGACCGTGCAGAGTTTCAGAGCACGCGTGGCACCTTTGTGGCAGCAGAGTTGGTGTTCTTGCTGCAGGTTGCCGTGGCGATGCCATGTCTCAGCAGGACTTGCTCCGCGTGCTTCAACACCGCCTCATAGCAGAACTTCAGGTGGAGCTGCAGACGAAACACGGCAGGGTGTTAAAATGAGGCTTTTTAAAGCTGGGAATCCTCTCACCTGTGCTGCACGGAGAAGCAACAAAACAAAACCGTGTCTCACCTTCTCCTGGAGCATGTTCTTCCTCTGCTGTCTCATCTTCTTCACCAGCAGAGGAAGGTCCGGGATCCCATTTCCTGCCTCCAGCTCCTGCAGTGCAGCGTACAGCAGACAGAAGGCGCCGGTGCGTCCAACACCCGAACTGTGACAGAAGGTTTGACCACTTAGTTCGCACACGCTGCTGATGACTTGGGAATTTCTCCCAAACAGGGAATCAATCAGTGAGATCTAATTCAAAGCAAAGTTTCAGGAATGTAAAAGTGCTACAAACTGGAACAGCATCAAAAACAAAATACAAAAAAACCAAACAAAAAAAAAGCTCTGCTGCTGACGTATGGCAGCGTTTCTCAACCACTGGGTGGGGGCCCATTAGCAGGCCATGAACTGCTTTCAACTTGTAGCTCACTTTTTGGTAAACAACTTTTATGAATAAGAGTTTACACAAATATTACGAAAATAAAGGATTAGTTGTTCACACACTCACCTGCAGTGTACTATGACAGGCATGTGTAAAGGCCTCTGGTGAAGGTAGTGTCCGTGTACCTCCTGGATGAACCGCAGCAGGTTGCTCTTACTGTCAGGTAGACCCCTGGTGAGGAAGCGGGAAACGTGAGGGCTCATCTGGCTGAAACAAACCTAAATGAGATCGTCTGAAACTCTTGTAGACACGACTTACAGCTCCGGCCAGGAGGTGAATTGAAGATGAACGACGGTACGTTTCAGGCTTTGATCGCGATACTGCAGGCTGATCATGCGCTCCACATGAGTGGGAGTTGTCTTCTGCGTGGTTAGGCTGAGAGTGATTGGTCCCTGAGAGAGCTGCTGGCCACGCTCCGTAGGGAAGTAACGCAGAACCTTTCCCTGAGAGAGAAAACAGAGTTAAACTCACAGAGGACGGGTTAAGAATGAAATTAACTTGATGACAACTCATGATGTACGACAGAACATCTCCCAGTTATGAAATCCTTCTACTCCAAAGACAAATTTATCATAAATGGATTAATCTGAGTAATTCAGTACCTTTTCCAGTTCCTGCTCTGAAACCAGCATGATTATCAACGAAACCTTCTGCTCATAAACCATCAGCCAGAAGTCTGCCGCTGTTCCGGTGAGAGGAGCCTGGGTTGCGATGAGTTGTGGGCAGTATGGCGACAAGTCTCTCACATAGCTAGCGTTGATGTAGTCATCTTTGCCTGACTGCAGCACCACTCGGTTGAGGTCATAGGGCATGACATCCTGGTGTCGGTTTTTCATGGTGTAGCAGCGAGCAATGGCAATCGACAGCTGCCGGGCATCTTTCTCCTGCTGGTCCTGGAGCTCTTTCCACCGGGCGTCCAGCACTGACAGGCCACCCTCAGTCTCTGAAGGGTGTTCAAGCGATTCTACTTGGGCTCTGTAGCGTTCCAGTTCACCATGAAGATGGGCAACACGCTCTGGCGCTTGGTATGGATCACCCTGGATCAGAAGAACTCCCTGGGAGCTCTTCTTTCGGCGCTCCCCATCCTGTGGGTCAGCTTTGGTGGGTTGGAGGACATTGGTAGGGGCTTTGGTGCCTCCAGGTTGGCTCTCTGGGCTAGAAGAAAGGAGGTCATCTGTGCTCGAGTTTTGGCGCTGAAACAGAGATGTGGAGGGAGAAACGGCAGAGGGTGATGGAAGAGTGGGTGGAACTGTGCCTCCAGGGGTGGGGGCTGATGTGGGTCTCTGCTGGGGGTTCAGAATTAGAGAAGCAGGACCTGGGGAGGGAGATGGGGAAGGGGAAGGTGAAGGGGAAGGAGGAACAGGTGGTTGAACTGCTGATGGACCTCCAGAACAAGGCTGAATCATGTGCTGAGGAGGGGCAATGTGGGGACCATGTGGGCCCATGGCAGTGGGTTGCTGTGGGGCACTTGGGGGTACATTAGATCCTGGAGCTGTAGGATACATACTAGAAGGCTGCGAATGGGTCATGGGAAGAGAAGTCTGTGGTTGTTGGGGTGCCACGGGCTGTGGTGCCAGGGGCTGTTGGGGTATCATAGGAGGCCCTCCAGGGTAGCATACTCCCCCAGAATGATGAGGGGGTACCTGCATGGGCTGCTGGGGCATGTTTGGTATAGGAGGTTGTCTAGGATGGGGGTGATGGTGTGGGGCAAGGGTACTGGGGGGCATTTGCGGCATAGGGCCCCTAGTCAGATGAACTTGAGGACCAGGGACCATATGGGGTTGAGAGGCAGGGGGTATCTGTGGGCGTAGTGTAGGGTGAGTGGGCTGGCTAGTGGGTGGTATATAGTTCTGTGACACTGGAGGCCCTGGCTGACTTGTAGGGGGTATTTGTGGTCTGGGACCACCTGGCATCTGTATCTGTGAATGAGGTGGGATCTGCTGGGCACTGGGGGGGATTGAGATTTGTTGCTGTTGTGGCAACATATGTTGGTGAGGAAGTCCGGGGGGCATCTGTTGGTTGGGAAGGGGCAAATAAGGTTGTGATACAGGGGGTGCAGGCTGAGAAGTTGGGGGTATTTGTGGATGTGCAGTCTGTGGTGTCATTTGGCCCTGAATTTGCCTTGGCATAGAGCCTGGCATCATTTGAGGATGCTGTTGGGGTAAATAGTTCTGTGGTGTCTGGTAGCCTTGGGGTATGCGAGGCTGAGGCTGATAGCCATTTTGTTGCTGTGACGGTAAATGGCCTGGGAATGGCTGCTGGTACTGGGGAGGAACACCAGGTTGAGGGGGCATATATCTGTGTGGGAAGACTTGCTGAGTCTGAAAAGGAGGGTGAGGACCAGGCACTGCTCTGGGTCCAGCCTGGTACCCCTGAGGCAGTGGTTGCCCCACAGGTTGGGGATACTGCGGTAGCTGCTTCTGCGGCCGGGGCAATGGAGTTTGGCCTTGAATAGGCATCCCTGGTTGAGGCATAAACTGGGGGTAGGCCCCCATTTGTGGAGGGACAGCATAACCAGTTGAAGCCACAGGTGGGACAGGGTGGTGTGGTGTAGGAGTGTAGCTGGGGATAGGGCCCTGGATGCTATCAACAGTGGTGGTTGAGGGCCGGACTTGTGCAGGTGCAACAGGGCTGGGTTGGGGGACTTGCGGCGCAGGTGGCCTGTAACCTGACACAGGTGCCTGGGTTGGCATCTGCGGAGGCATCTGAGGGAGGGGTCTGCATGGCATTGATCCCTGCGGTGCAAGAGCCCCGGAAGTAGGAAACTGAGCTATCCGTGCCAGGAGCTCTGGAGGTGGCAGGTTCGCTGGGAAGCGAGGAAGACCAGCAACTGGAGCACCAGGCCACGGCAAAGAGCTGCTGCTGCCCAAGTTTGCACCTGGGGGGAGGAAGGCTTCAGGACCAGGCAGACGAGCTCCAGCAGCAGGGAGAGAAGGAATGTCAGGTGGGAGGCTGCGGAGCTCTTCTGGTAAGTCACCTCCCAAGGCCAAGATAGCTGCACTGAGCTGAGCCAACTCTGGATCCTCCAGGCTGGAGCAGGCAGAGTCAGTATCTGAGGTCTTTGTTTTCAAGGAGGGCTTAGCTGCTGTGGGCCTTGCAGGGGGCTTTTTCTGGTTCTCTCTGTAGGAGGAGGCGAAAAACAAGGACCAGAGGCAAAGCACTCAAATTAAACATCTGAAAGAAGTTTCAACATGAGCGGAGCAAGTCAAAGAAAGACAGAAGACGTGTACCTCCAGCAAAGCAGTGCAGCTACAGTTCACAACTATGCTGATCAAGATAAACAAGCCAGGAAATGGCCAGAAAATTGTCAAAGTAATTGAATGCCACTCATAGTCGCGGTATAAAAATACATACTTTTCCAGGATTGGTTTCCTCTCCTCTGTCCTGGTCTGACACAGAGTCTTGGCTTTCTCAAGCAGACGTGACGCTTTGGCCTCCAGGTCATCATAGAACTCCTTTCCCTCTTGCGACTTCTTCATCAGGTCCTCGTAAGCTTCATACGAGCCTACCAGTCCCTGGACCGTGCTGTTCCACTGCTGCTCTGTTTGGCTCAAGCCTTTGCGAACTGAGGCATACTGGACGTTGGCTTCAGTCAGGGCTTTCAGGATGTTCTCCTGAGCTGCCAGGTTCTGGTCGATGTACACCTTTACCTGCTCGTACTTCTTCAGTTGCTCCTCAAATATACGCTGGAAAGACACAAGTTAGTGAAGAGTTTCACATATTTGACAAAATAGTAACTACTGACAATGCTGACTTCTGTAGGGGTTTTTTTGTAGCTGCAATAAGCTACTGGACCCATGGACAGACCATAGAGAATAGAAAACATCATTCATTCTCTTTATTGAATTAGTTTATATTTTTTAACACATCATATCTTGCGGCCATGAATGAATCAAAACTACTAAATTATGGGAACAAGTTATATTTTGTGGTGAAAAAATAAAGAAATTGAAGAAACAAGTTACATACTTGTGTCCTCAAGACAAACTGAGTGAACAAGTCATCTTGTGACTTCCAAATAATATGTGGGAACAAGTTGTATGTTAAGGCCTCAAAATAACAAAATTGAAGGGGGAGGTTATGTTTTGTGGCCTGAAAATGACTAAATTGTATGAACAGGTTCTATCTTAAGGCTTCAAAATAACACTAATATTGGGAGCCCGTTGTATCTTATGGCCTGATAAACTACTGTGAGGGAATAAACTACATGTCATGGCCTCAAATAACAAAAGTGAAGACACAAGTTATTTCTTGTGGCCTTGTTTTTTCTTGTTTTTAACATAAAAAAGTCTCAATGTGGCCACTCAAAGGCTCCATATTTATCTTCAAAAAGGTTCAAATATTCAGATTCTTATTTTCCTCTGGCAAATTTTAAGAATGCAGCTTCCTCCTTGAACCATTTTAGTTTTCCTGTGTCTCTCAGTCTGCAAGTTTGAGTGGAAGGAAAAGTGTGCAGCACAACACCTTCATGTCTGCCCTCTCAGTGGTGACGAGGGTGGAGGTGATGTCGTCCTGCTGGATAAGGTCACGGAGCTGTTTTTCCAAGGAGGCTCTCTGTTCCCTCATCTCCTGAACCTTCGCCAGGATCCGCTTCATACACTGCAGCCCTGCGACTTCCTCTACACACACACACACACACACACACGTGCGCACGCATTGTTCAGACACAATGCATACACAGTGATACACACATCCTCAACATCAAACATAACTTTACCTTCACTGAGGTCAGGTCGGGGCAACGCCTCTCTCAGACTTTCCAGTGGCCCCCCCAGCAGACGCAGATTGCTGATGTGTAGATTCATGGCCCGGTGAAGCTCTGTGTTGGTGAAACTGGCCTTCTCGTGGGCCTCCAAGTATTTCTCCAGATCCCTGTGGATCTCAGCCAGAGCCTGAGCCTGAGCCGCTGTGTGAACCTCGTCTGTAGCGGGACCTCCAACTTCCTGGAAGGCTCGTTCGCTGGCCTCGTCTGCCTCCAGGACGTCTCGGATTTCTTTCAGGGAGGACTCGACATCAGTGAAGACCCCCGACAGCACTACAGAGGCAAGCAAGTCAGTACTCAGAAAACTTAAACAGACCAAAAAAACAAAAAACAAACGCAACACAAAAGACTAACTCAACAGCTTGGGACATGTTTGAAGTGTTTCATGGATGCTTAAGTACATAAGATCACTTGCTAAGTCAGTAGAGCGGTGCAGGAATGAGCCGTGGAACCCGCAAATCAGTTAACATGAACACGTCTGGTTCCCTGGTCTCAGAGTCAGTGGGGTTTGGGATCAGTAGCTTGCTTGCAACAAAAGTTAGGCCGGTGTGTTTGTGCGTGTTTGAGGCCATTGTCATTACCCTGCATGGACTGGATGAGGCTCTTAACCGTGTCGGGTCGCACACTGAGAGCAGCGCACTTCTCCATCAGCACAGGCGGGATGTGGCTGTACATGTCCAGGTTGTCCACAGACTCCGGCTCCAAGCCCAGAGAGTCCATGAACTGCCTACACAAGGAGCACAAACCAGTTAGCTTGAACCAGCATGGGTATCCAACCCCTGCTAGCGCGCACCGCTACTCTTGGTTCTTTGGTGTGAAACTACAATGAAGGATGTTCAAAACTAAAGCTCCAAAATGATGGATTTTGGTGCTATGACGTCTTTGTTCTTGTTGTTGATGCTGATGTTGTTTGTGACGAACACAGAAGCGTTACCGTGTCACACCAGTTTGCACTGCATGTTTGGAGCATTCATAAAGACACAACTGTCACGTCTTTTGAAAATATTCAGCTTTTTCGGTTTTACTCAAATTGGAATGTTATCACATAAAAACAGAATTTATTGTCGTTTCATTAACTGGGTTCTCACAAGCATAATTAGCAGCTGAATTATGGCTCCCTGTCATAGGTGAAACACACTCACTCAAGGGTCTCATTCTTGCTTTCAATCTTGGCCATGACGTCTCTCAACAGCTTGGCTTTCTCCTCGCTGGAAAAACAGTTGTAACCAACATTAATTAAGCAGTACTTTGTCTACCCGACGGCAGACTGAACATCCTAGTGGGTAAATACCTGTACAGGGAGGAGGCTTCATGGGCAGCCATGGGCACCAGCTTGGCAAACAGGTCCGGTCCGGTGACACTGGGGTCAGTGGGGTTGACTGGCAGAGCCTTCACCAGCGGGGCACCTAGAGGAGCACAGAGGGCTACGTTTACTGGTTGTAAATTGTATGCATATCAAATTAAGATCGTGCCTCATTTGCATAAAACAAATAATCCACCATTAAAAGTGTCTAACGTCGCACGGATTGTGACTCAAATCATGATCAGAAATCAGCAGGACCACAGACGACCTCAGTGCTTCTGAGGAGGGAGGGAGCCACCAGGGAGAGCTCAGTCGTTCTGATGGATTTCTGATCAACGTTGTATGAAGAACACGTGTTTATGTGTTTCGTGTTTTATCTTTAGAGAGGAGTGTCAACCTACTGAAGATGAAAAGCATTTAATAACTCTTAGAACACAAGCTTTTTAGATGAATATTCAAGAACTGAACTGAATGAAAAATTAAAAATGTGAAATCAAATTTTAAAACTTTACTTAGAAGTGTATTTAAGTGGGTTTTTTTCTTCTAGTAATTTACTGGGTGAAAATAAATGAACGAACAAAAATCGTCTAGCAGACAAGAATATGCCGAGACGAAAAATATACAAAATGACAAATATCAAAGCCAATAATCTGCATATCTTAGTATTTAGTTTTTAGGTATCGTCGTCAGAACTGGAACATCCCTTCAGGAACCTAAACTAAGGAGGAGAGGCAGCACACGACAGCATGAACGCAGAGCTGAGACGGACCCCTGAACCCCCGGGCAGCGGAAGCAAGCGTCCCGGTACCTTTGACGGACGCCAGAGTTTCCAGAGAAGGAACCGTCTCGTGATAGATGAAGTCATTGTCCTTCTTGGCAGAGTTAAACCTGCAAATGATATTTGATGGAAAATATTTCATAATTACCACTGATGTCATCACGACAGGGTTTGATAACCCCAGGACACAAGGAACTCATAAAAAACAAGTGTGACACAAAAATGCATCGCTTACTTTCCACCGATGACGTCCATGGTGAATCTCAAGGCCTCCTGCACGCTGTCAGGCTGACCCTGGTTTACCAGCACGAGACAAAGGAGAGAACATTTACACCGAGACGGATCACACTGACGGGAACCCCAGCCAGTTCCAAAAACCACCACCAAACACATCTTTGTTGGTCGTTCCCTCATAGACACGTTGAAAACACTTCCTTTAAAAAGAGTGTTGCTGAAGAGCAACTGTGTTTATACCTTGGCAAGCTTGATGGCCTCAGTGAGTTTGTCCAGGGAGCTCTGGAGGTACGCCAGCTGTTGGTGAGACAGCATTTAACTGAGCCGCAGGAAATACAGGGCAGTGGAAAACTGGACTACAGCTGACAAGGGGGCGTGTGTGTGTGTGTGTGTGTGTGTGCGTGTGTGTCCTCATCCCAAGCATTTAGCTGATGGAAAAACTACTTACAATAACTAGAAAGCCTAAGAACCCTCCATGGTCTCGCTTAGCTCTCACCATTCTTTTAACATGGTGAGATCAATGGTGAAGATTTGAAAACTGCATTCCGAATCACATCGGCCGAGTGAATTTCCTGACAACGGGAATACGCAGGTCGGCGAGAGAAAACTCCTGCGATCACTTTTTCTGGAAACCTCAATACTTCCAACATTTCTTAGTTTCATGTCCTGGGTTAGTTTTTATGTACTAAATAAAAGATGGTTCAGAATGTGTAACTTTAAAAAATGTTCATTACTGCCTTGGGGCAGAACTGTCTGAGCAGGCACGTTCAACCACTCCCAGGTCTCAGAGTTACACCCAATACTGAGGTGCCGGCGTGAGTCGGAGCCCTGCTGGCAGATTGGGGTCCCGCCTGAGAATCCCACTCTTAAAACAGAGAGCTTCACGTTTCCAGGTCCACTTTGTTATTTTCACTTCATTTTACCACGTTCACACCATCTTTAACTGCTAGATTTTATTTAACTACAGTACCAGTTTTTAGTTGGTGTTTTTCCCATGTAAAGAACTACATCGTGTTGTTGTTAAATGTGAGCGCCCCCTAAATAAGGGAATGCTACTGATACATGCAAAACATGCTGCACAAAAACAGAAGTGGGCTTGAAAGCAGCTGAGGACTTGATTTCCTGGATGTGATGTTCATCAGTACTAGCAGAGCCGACTGGGGCGCAGCGCGGTTCCCCTTCAGGGACATGAAGTGATGTTCTGTCTGCTCGGTTCAGACTCACAGATACCGATGCTGAAATACTAAATTGCAAAAATACAGAGGAAAGCAAACTTAATAAGGTCTTCGCCCCGGAGGACCTCCGGGCTCAGGCCCTAAAAACACCTCAGGTGCATAAGGTCATTTAGGACACGCTGTTGTCGAAATCGACTTACAATAACACAATTTTTCAGAAGTAGAACCAGCTTTTCTGTTCTTCATCAGTTAAGAACTCGGAGAGGAACGTTGCAATGTTGAAGAAGGGTGTTTTTGTGTGTTTAGTTTTAAAAGAAATAAAAAAAGATGTTGAAGAAGACTCTGGTCTGAACAGATGTGTCTTCAGGCTCCAGCAGAGGCTGAGCGGTGCCTCTGAAGCACAGGAGGAGTCACTACATGTTTGAAAACCAAGTGAATCTTCGACTCCGGCCTTGGCAGCCACAACAAAATAACACTGAATACCAACATGCACAACATGAGATTCCATCTGTCCGTTCAAGACTGAAAGTGACCGTTTGAATTCGTGTCACTTCTTGAAGTCACAGAAGAACCGTGAACATGTGAAACAAAGCAGGAACTTCCACTGGACTTGGTCCTACCCGCTCCCCGTACTTCTGCTGCTCCTCAGCCTGCTTTCCCATGTGGAGCTGCAGAGATCAAGAAAACACTGAATCAACAGAGGAAGGAGTGTGTGGATCTGACAAGTCCAATCCACAAACAGAATGACAAAACACACACGTAATTCGACTCACATGTGCGATGGCAGCAAAGTAATAGATCTTCATCTGAACCAGCTTCTTCCAGTCCTTCTGGATCTTTCCCAGCATCGAGGCCGTCTCCGAGTTCTCCAGAGCCCTGCAGGCCTCTTTATAGTAATCCACCACCTGCAGCGCCAGCGCCAGCATGAGCCCCAGTGACAACACCAACATGGAAATCATGGAATGTAGTTCATACTGAATGACTAAGAATTCCACCTGAGCACTGATGCGGGCGACCAAGAAGCTCTTCCTGTTGTCCAGCATGGACTTCTCCAGAAGACACTCCTGAGCCTGACCCTGAGAGACACAGACACAGACACAGACACAGACACAGACACAGACACAGACACAGACACACACACACACACACACACACACACACACACACACACACACACACACACATTCAATGCCCTGAGCTAACTAGCAGTCAGCTAGCGTGGCTCTCGGAGGATGGACAGTGAGAATATTCCCCAAGACGTTGGTGTGTTCCCTTTATGTTAGCCAGCAACTTGTGGGACTCAAGTCCACGTCTCAGATTCAAGTCTCCATCCCTGGAACATGCATGTAAGCAACATACCAACATGAGGTTGATGTTGAGGTTAAGAATCTGGTGGCTCATGTCCACACTGAAGTTGTGGCTGAAATGGTCCCTCAGATAGGAGAAGGCCCCGGCCGAGCACTGGAAGTGGGTGCACGACACTTTCATGCCCTGGACGGACGCAGAACAGAGAGTCTGTGAGAGTGCAGATGAGTAGCGCACGACAAGGGGGAGTGTGTGTTTGTGTAGCTCACCTCCTCAGACACCCTGTTGTCCATGGCCCCCAGCATGGAGTGCAGAGCCCCTACAGAGACCCCACAGACAGGTTCAGAGAGGTTTGTTACCTTTTCACTGTTTCTCCTTGTCAGTTTGAAGGCTTTCAGTTCGACAATCTCAAACTGCACCTCAACTCACCGAGATTGTAGAGGATGCAGGCTTGCTCATAGCTGATGTCATCATGGGTGACTGTTTTTCCAGAGAAAATCTCAGTCCTGCACACAAAAAAGGAAATAACTGGGATCAGAGCAGCATTGGACTCAGCCAGTTATCAGTCATCTCTCTGTAATGGGAGGGAGCAGGAATCTCTGTTCTGTGTGTGTGTGCGTGTGTGTGTGTGTGTGTGTGTGTGTGTGTGTGTGTGTGTGTGTGTGTGTGTGTGTGTGTGTGTACCATGAGATGGGCACTGCAGCCTCCTGGCCCGTCCCCATGGGTACGCGGCTCTGGAGGTAATGCAGCTGGCCAAAGTACTTCCTCAGTGTGCTGCATCCCTCAAAATCTCTGGTCACATTGACGGCGCTCTGAGGAACAGACCACAGCCGACCTTTGAGACTATTTTGTATTTAATCATCTTTTATTTACCACTGCACAAACACAATCAGGACCCAAACACGATGAGAAGTAATCCTGCTGAGAGTCACGTGGTCCTACCTGCCGCAGCGTTTCCAGCTTCTTCAGCTGTTCGTTGTAGTTGTCCGGATTCTCTCCATAATTCTTCAAGATGAACTAGAAACACAGATGACAAAAATCAAAACCTGGAGAGACAATTCATCTACAACACCTTGCATCTGTGGAACTTCAGACAAAATACTTGGAGACAAAATACCACTAAATAGGCGAAAAGCAGGATTTCTGTATTTACATTTTGTGCAGTCACAGAAATGAGGCAACAACGTGTTGAGTTTCAGAACTTAGAGACTATTCAACACACACACACACACACACACACACACACACACACACACACACACACACACACACACACACACCTATTTCCCCAGCGTGTTGCTAATGTATCATGATTGATCTGTTGGATTTTACAGCAGAAAATAATACACCATCTCATCATTCACAGTTTCAAAGAAGACGAGTGACAAACAACGCTAAATGTTGGTCCTCCCGAGCTACAGCCTTGAATTTACTTTCTCCTGCAGGTTCTGAAACGCTCCCATGATGCTTTGTGAAGACGTTTTCTGTCCCCATGAGTCTTTGTAATGAGCAGCGAGCTCCTTGCTGCCACTTCAGGAGGTAAACAACCCTGCAGACATTTAGCAATGCGTCTGTTTGTAATTGCATGGCAGCAGCAGGAAGGTCATTGAAAACGCCAGAAGATGCAACAGCAACAACTGCCCTGCACGCACGTTCACTCAGTCTCTACAGAGAGAAACCCCAGCTGGTTTGGATGCCATCTTGAAGCATGAATGATGACAGGTGGAGCTCACAATGCTGACCCGCCCATCTCACTATTACGTCACTTTTTCACTCTGAACCCCAAGCGGGAGAAGACTGCACTTTCCCACATTTACAGGGTTCAGTCCACAGCAGACACAGGTTAGCTCAGTTCAGAGCGATCCTCTGGTCATGTGACATGTGTGACCAATGCAAGTCTCTGGATCTTGAGGACTCTTAACCTCCCGCCGCCGTGTACATCCAAGCAGCTCCTCTGAGGGCCGGTCCTGCAGCCTGAAACACTCGATCTACCCGCCTGAAGACAGAACCTCCACCGTGGGAACTTGTTATTATTACATTATCATTATTATGGATTATTTATCAACACTGGAAAAACTGATCGAATGAATCAACATGTGGACGGAGGTGGGAAAAACAGCTATAAGTCCATTTTTGCACTTCTGTTATTCTTCCTGCATCTTCAGAGTTTTGATTCTAAACATGTCCTGCAGGGCATTACTGTGCTACTAAAGGATGATAATGATGAGCGTCGGGTCAGGAGCCTCTCTCACGCGTGCGTGCGTGCGTGCGCTCAAGTAGCAGCTTTCCTTCACTGAACAGCGACTAAAGGAGCTGTGAGATAGTTGTGTTGATTCATTGCATAACACTTGAACACAGAGAGGAATTACAGGAAGCCAGGAGGGCCAAAGGTCTGCAGTTTTATCAGCGTCAGGAGGGAGCCTGAACCTGGGCCAGCCGCTAACGATCAAACCTGATTCCCCCATGAAGGATGAACCTGAATTAAAACATAACCAGCAGTTTGTTGCTTCATGTTGCTTTGTAAATTTTCACTTTGTTGTTTATCGAAAGGCATGAAACAAATCTAAACTGTCGTCATTAAATTAAAAGGGTGAATGTGCTGGAGATCCACAGCGACTGTGACTCTGGTTTGTTAAAGCCCTCGTCAGGCTGTCATCCGTCGCCACAGATTCGCTTCAAAAATAAAGTCAATACTTTTTCAAGAGCATTTCTCTCTCACATACACACACAAACATGAGTATAACACACATTTTTCCAAAGACAGATGTGTTCTAAAGCTCAAATGAAGACTTGCACTCAGGGTCACGCTGTCAGAGGACCTGGAGAAGTCACAGAGTTGTAAGACAGCGTGGGAACATAAATAATGCAGTAAAACTCTGAGCGTCACTTCCTCAATAACAGCAGAATATTAGGGTACAGATCAGCTGAGAAAAACCACACAACAAGAAAGCATTCTCAGTACACGACTGTGTGGAATCACAGGGTGCCGTCCTCGTGGCTCTACTCTTGTCTCCATCTGTCCTTCCATCAGTCCAACATTTCTATTCTGAACTGGGAGCTCTGCCACATGAAGAACTTCCTCAGGGATCAACGACGTTCTTCTTCTGATTGGGAATCATTCTGATTAGTCCTACACGGGTAACTTTGGACTGATCGTATGCTCATGAAAACCTGTGTTGTGTGGATTCACCCTGTACACATCTGGTTATGCTCTCATCTTCCTGGAGTGTTGATTGTAAGTTTTGTTCACACAGAGTCTCAGAACCTCATAGCTGTAACTTTATGACAGCTTATTACTGTTGGTGTGGTTGCAGTTGTACGGATAGTGAGTGTTTGTTGGAGGCATGTGGTTCTCCCGTCTTGGAGAACCTGCTTCATGTGACTATGAGCTCACTGTTTACCCTCTCCGGCTCTGCCTGGGCCGTGACGAGCCGCTACGTTAGCCGTCTGGAGCCTTGGATGGCGGACTGCTTCCGTTCTTAGTTAGCAGCTGAGTTGGTGGCTCATTATGAACTCGGGCTTCCTCCTGGAGAGTTGTTAGCTAGCAGGGGGCCGACGTGAGCACACAAAGGCGGTGGTCAGGGGCATCTGCCTGGATCAGGCTTAAGCTAGCAGCGACCCGTTCGAGAACGTTCTCCACCCCCGCACCCCCCCAAACCGCGACAGCCGGTAACATCGACGGCCAACGTCAGCTTCTTGATTGGGTTATGCACCCGTCCATAATCCCTGTTTGTTTGTTTGACTTTCAGCCCTGTTGCTCCTTTCCCCACCCAGCTCACCTGCCTGACGGACGGGCTGAACTGGAACTCCCCAGCCTCCTTCAGGTCCAGCCAGATCATCGGCATCCGGGGGACCGCCTCCATCGCGGCCGGCTGCTCACGGAGGCTGTCAGCCGTTACGATGTCAGAACCACACCGGTAGTCTTGAGTACGATGTCGGTTTTCCAGGAGACAGCTTTCCCCCAAACAACAGAGTCATGTATCCATTTACACTTCCACCGGAAGCTGGGAGCGCACGTATCTACGTACGTACGTAACGTAAACGCCTTAACGTGCTGAGTGGGTTTCTGGGGAATGTAGTCCCCCAAAAAACTTCTCCAAGTCCCAGCGCCCTCCACCGCTTTTTTTTTTTTTTTTTTTTTTTAGCGCCCTCCGACCCCAACCCCACCCTACATACGCAATGGACGTCACAGATACGTGAGGAAGTTCTCAAAACGGTATGAACAGGAAATGAGTCGTTTCTGTCACGTTACCATGACAACCTCAACACCAAGTCCATGGTCCACATCAAATGCCTTTATTAACAAAATTATAATCACGCAGTGCAACAATGTGGCATCATTTCTGGCATCCAGGCAGTAGGGAACTACACAGGTGGGAGGCTTGTGAAAACCAACGAACAGGTAAATTAAAAATAGTACAAAAGAGGCTCCATCCATCCATCTTCTACCTCTTATCCTGTTGAGGGTGGCGGTGGGTGGAGCCTATCCCAGCCGCCTTCAGGTGAGAGGCGGGGTTCCCCCTGGACCGGTCGCCAGTCCATGGCAGGGCCAACACATAGAGACAGACAACCATTGGCTCTCCCAGCCACGCCTACGGTCAATTTAGAGTCTGGATTAACCTGGTCCCTCTTGATGTCTTTGGACTGTGGAGGAAGCTGGAGTACCAGAGAGAACCCAGCAGGAACAGGGAGAACATGCAGACTCACCCAGAAAGACCCCGTGCTGCAGCCGGGGCTCCACCCACAACCTTCTTGCTGGGGGGCCACCGTGAGGACCACTGCTCCACCATGCTGCCTAAAATGAGGTCCAATTAAAAAAAATAAGATTAAAATATTAAATTTACAGTCTTCCTGCTCTCTCTCTTTTTTTTCCTCTGGATGTTTAAGGTCCTTAAAATACAACCTCATTTTGGGCCAAAGTCTTTCTATGTAGTCTCCAGCTGGTGTGAACACGATTGGTCGCATGCAACTAAATGTGAGGGAGCAACTTTGGTATTTAAAGTTAACTGTGAATTATTGCAAACGACGACCGTCGTAGATAGAGAGTTGATAACTCGGATTCATGAGACACAACTGATCAGGGCACGGCGGGAGAACCTCGGAGGGCTCGGCTGACAGCAGTGTGACTGGAGGACGGATGGAGGTGCCGGCCTCGTTGTTTGGTGTCTGGTTTCAGCTTCCAGTCTACCTTTGTAGACTCAGAAACCACAAGTGGGACCGCGGCGTTCTAGCCGGGATATAGGAGGCGCAAAGAAGCTCATCCAGCTCAAATATGAAGATGTTATATGAGTTCTTAGCCACATGGAAGAGGTCTAAAGCTGGCCCGAGTGTTCTGAGCTGAGGGATTTTACAAGATATGGAAATGCGTGTGTGTGTGTGTGTGTGTGTGTGTGTGTGTGTGTGAGGGCCATATCATAACCACAGTCCTTTTTGCTTTACCTTCAAAATCCCAGAGGCAGGGAAAAAAAAAACAACAACTTCAGCCTGTCATTTACTTCCAAATGTGGGTCACATTTTTTGTCATGTAGTCAGTCCACGTTCGTGCCAAGGACATTTGCTATCAGGGCTGTTGTACACGCGCAGCAGCATTCTGGATCAGAGTCTTCAGAGACTCGCTGGAGCAGCCTGATAATGAGGAATTGTAATAATCCAGCCTGGAGGTCACAGATGCAGGGAGCAGTTGATCTGGGGACTTCTTCCACCACTGGATAATTGAGAGGTAGAAGAGCCCAAGTTTGTTTACTGCACTGAAAATCATTTGTTGATGTATTTGTCACTTTGCTGGTGCAGGACGGCTGCTTGTTTGGTCCTGCCAGCATTCCAAAAAAAAACCAAATTTCATTTAAAGTGAAATAAAAAACAAGGATGAACAGTGAATCGTTGCATTTGTAAGACAAACGGGAAACAAACTGAAAAACTGCGTCTGTGCTGCAGTCTGAGAGTGAAAATTAGGCATTGCGTCAAACTGAAGACAGCGATTGGAACGTGTGTGTATAGAGGATCTGATTTCATGCCAAAGAAAGGATCTAGAAATACTGTGTCGTGGTGGACGCCTCGGCGTAATCGTGACCTTTGACCCCCACAATCTTTTCATTTCCTCCTTGAGTTCCAGTGGACATTTGTGGCGAACTTGGAGAAATTCCCTCATGGCTTTGTTGAGATTTCACATTCATGTGACGGTAAACTTGACCACCAAACCTTTCGGGTTCATCCCTGAGTCCCGGTGGATGTTTGTGCCAAGTTTCAAAAAAAAAAAAAATCCTTGGAAGCTTGGACAGATATTAGGTACATAGAAAGTCACAGTGACCTTTGACCCCAAAAATCGTTCCAGTTTTTCCTTGAGTCACCACGCGCGGCAAATCAAGCGGTTCCAGAAATACTGGGTGAAGGAGAATGTGACAGATGGACGACCTGAAAACCTATCGCTTCCAGCCCACGTCTGTTGTCGGCGCGGAGGTGTGTGCGTGTGCGTGTGTGTGTGTTCGCCTGAACCGCAGCCATCACACACTCGGCGTCTGCAACTCTGGCTCGTTTCACAAGTCCTGCCATCGTTGTGTTTCCGCTCCTGGCCACCAGATGTCAGCGGAGCATGTCGGGAAGCCTCTGCCTGAGGATGCAAACTGGCCAGGATGATGATTGTAGAGCTGGGATGGCCAGTGGGGCTGGTTCACCACGGACGGGGCGAGGCTGATATGGGTTAATTATGAAGTAATCTCAAGGCCAATCCAAACAGAGACGAGTGTGAAAAACTCATTTACTGCCATGAAACAGACTGCGGGCTCATTCTGTCGTGTTGGCCTCAGAGGCAGCGAGAGGCTGTGCTTTAGTTTAGTGTACAGAGCTGAAGAGAAAAGAGGAAGACACAATAAACAGACACAGGCTGAAGAAAAAAATAGCATCAAGACATTAAATCTAAAGAACAAAATAAACGGAATTGCGCGAAAAGACAACGTTTGCAACTGAATTTCTCACAGAAAAATCACGAGTAACAAACTGATTCTATGTTGCACGAGGAACCCAGACTGTTTTCCGTGGTTTTGCACAGGCGCCCACTCTGCGTTCCAAAGAGGCTCCGTCACGTGTAAATTATGTTGATGATCTTCAGCTGCACTGCCAAAAGAAAACGTGTCGTTTTATCAGCATTTGTAAAATAGTAAAATGCCCTTAAAAAATAATACGCAAGCAACAAATTTTAAATCATTTAGATTTTTTTTTTTAATTTACAAGCCTTCATGAAATATCCAGCGGCTCTTCCTCTGACTCTTCTTATCATATCTATATATAACACTCATTTATAATTTAATGCTCACAGGCATGCTGTATCGAATCCTCTCTTTCCTCTCCCTCTATAGCCACTATAGCACATCGCAGTGAGTTAGAATCAGGGACATTTGTTAAAGTGGAGCTCTGTCAGCTGTGTAAAGTGTGTCAGAAATATTCATGGAGGAGAAATGTTGAGGAGTGAGAGGAGAGCTATGGGATCGTTCTCTGAACCAGCTTTCACTCAGGAAGAAAGATTTGTTTCCTGAATAAAAGGTAAAAAAACAAATGTGTCAGATGATCACATTTGTTTTCAGTTACTTTGGAGTGTCAACCTTGGCTCCAATGTGCTGCAATGAATGATGCAGGAGGAGGAGGGGTGTGTGTGTGTGTGTGGGGGGGGGGGGGGGGTTCATCCCCTTTCTACCTCCTTTTTTTGGACTCTTTTGTCTGTGCTTTCATTTACTCCTTGGCACCAGCTGTTGAGTCAGAGGGTTTCCGTACGTACGACCACATTCACCATCAAAGGTTGCCTCCATTTTAGAGTGGGAATTCTCTTGTAGGAGGACAGGAATTCTGTCAAACCAATGTCAGTTATGAAGACACACACAAAAAAATGGAGATTTGACGGTAAAAAAACAAACATTTCATGATTTTATGGCGTTAACTTACAGTTTGCCTGAGTCCCTCTTTTCCCACCATTAGGGGGCACCCTGCGTTCGCGTTGACGGCCTCCAGAGACGTCTCCAGACGTCTACGCCAGAGACACGGCGAAGGTGATGGTGAGAGGTTCAGCATGGCTACAGGGAGGTGGCCGAGCGAGACCTCCCCTGCCTCAGCAAGTTTGACTCCCCTCACCATCACCACGGCAACGCTGAGCTGATGATATGGCTACAGGTGGATGGATGGAGGGTGGGGAGGGAGGGGGAGAGAGGAGAGCTTCTGGGAGACAGACAGAGAAATATAAGATGGGACGGAGAAAGATGGACAGATGAAAGACGTGCGGGTGGGAAAGGATGCCGATGGAGATGGACAGCAAGAAACAGACAGGACAGGGGAGGAGGAAGATGAATGCAGAGAGAAAAGAAAGGACAGACTTGCAGGGACGAGGACAGAACAGCAAAGACAATTCAGATGAGGTCAGTTATTTCTGCTGGCACCTCAAACCATCTGCTTCAAGGTTATAATAAGACAAGCAAACAGCGCCGGAGACATTTGGAAAGGGCAGAACATGACCAGGCACATTTCAGCCTGAGCGGGGAAAAATTAAGAGGAAGGGAAGAGATGGACAGATGCGGGCGGAGAGGACGAGGGGACGGAGAAATGAAGGGTTTGTGAGAGGCAGAGAAAGGAGGGGACATGGAGAGGAGGGATAAACACAAGGAAGATGCAGGAAACATAAAGAGAATAAGAAGACAAAAGTATGAGATTGCAGGCATGTCTCCGAAGCCCCCCCCCCCTTTGTGATTTCACAAATACGTTTGATGATTTTTAAGTGCGACTACTGAAGTCAGACTCTCACCGCCGTTGCTATGGTTTCAGTGGCCATGCAGCCTCTTTCTGTCAGACTGTTGCAAACAACTCCAACCACCACAACTCCCACATGTAGACGCCGTTTCACACAAAACCAGATTGAACATGGAGGGAACCCACATTAGTAAAATAAAAGACCAAAACATGCAAATTATCGGAGGCAGCTGCAGACTTTATATAAAAGCCCTTTGCTCCCCTGCAGAGGCCTTGTGTAACAGGTGTGTGGGTACTCAGGGGCTACGTAGGAGGTTCTAGTTACCGTTAGATAACATGCCTCTGCAGACAGCCGTCCTCAGCCAGGCAGGCTGCAGATAGCAGGGCCTCCAGCTAAAGCAAATGGTCGACCCATGCAAGATGGCTGCTGCAAACCCCCACCTTTGGCCTTGATGGGGGATGCTGCTCCCCGAGGACGACTGAATCACCACAAGAGCACCGCTTCTTCTTCTTTGTCTGAAAGTAGCTGGTGAATAAATCTCTTTGGCTGCCAGGGGGAAAAAAACCCTCTAAATTAAAAACACATTATTCTCGACAGTACAATGTTCTTTTGGTTGTTGGTAACTTTTCAAGGTTAAAGATAAAGTTGCTGGTATCCTCTCTCCTCCTCTCTTGCCCTCATAAAATGTCTCCTTCAGATGAAACTGCGAACGCTACCAGATGCCAAACCTTTCTGAGAATGTAGCAGCAGAATATTAAAATGTTCCTCTAAACGTCAACCTGCATCCACAGCCGCTGTCACATTTTATCCACCATTAACGGCACGATTACATTTGGTGTGAAAAATGGACAGTTCTTAAAAACAAACAAACAAACAAACAAACCTCTCAGCAGCATGGAGCAATTTCAGCTGCAGTTTTGAACTCTCAAAACAGATTTGAAAGTTGCAGATGAAAGTGTCATCGAATTTGTCCCAACAGACTGAGGCCGTCTAAGGATACTAAAGCCACTCTCACTCTGATCTTGTGGGGTTAGGATGAATCAAACGCTCCAGCTTTGGATGGGACCCTCATCTGGTTCCAGGCTGGGAGGAGCAACCCTGGTTCAGAGTCTTTCTGGGGAGAATGTCAGCTCGGCCCATCAAAGGTGAGCTCCTCAAACTTGAGCTGAAGAGCCCCTGTAACCGGAGGTGCTTTACATTGTCTCCAGATGAATAATTCAGCAGATCCCAATGAAAGTGAGATATGTGATGAGGGAGGGGAGAACTACAAAATAAAAGGCGGATTTTGCAGTTACAATGGCCGCTATAATCAATATTTTATATTAGCCATGGATCGCATGAAAGGCGCCGCTTTGAGAGAAACTCACAGAATGATGAAGTCAGTGGAGCTTCTGTGCATCTTTCAGCTCGGTCTTTTACTGTTCCAGCCTGCACTGCGACTGCTTGTCTTTTGACAGCACCGTTCGTTCCTGTCGGCCTTGGTTTTCTTGTGAGGCGCTGCAGCGGCGCCACTTCGGTCTAAAAAAGCCCGTTCAAGCTCCGTGGGTCTGCACTCACTAACTTTGACTTGTTTGGATCGCGTTTTGTTCTTCCTGGCGTAACTTTTTATTTTAGTATTGCAAATTTTCTTTGTTTGACCTGCCAAGGGACGACTGATGCAAATTAGATGACATCAGCGCGTCAAACGGTGACATTTATGTTTTTAACCTTACACCGTCCCTTTAAATACAATAAATTACAAACCCAGTGACATCCCGAGTCAGTCACTGCACGCTACCTTTTGCAGGATCAAACAGACGACAAAGTTTGGAGTCGCTGCTGAAAATCATGTGACACTGAGCCCCCGAAGAGGCCTTTACTCAGGAACCGGTGGAGAGCGAGCTTTCCTCAGCTTCTTCCACACAAAGTCACCAGTAAACTACCGGCACCTCGAGGGAGTTGCACCATTTACACAAGCGTCAGTCAGGAGAAGGTGAGGAAACGTGTCCTGTGGTAAAAAGGCCTTCCCACTGATCTCCCTGGAAGGTTATGAGGCGTTGCGGTGGGACATGAGCAGAGCAGATTCACCAGGACATCGATTCATTCCTGGGCAAATCCTGGGGAGGGTGCATTTGTGGATGAGGCTCTGGAGGAATATTGAATTGCATACAAGCATGAATTCCTCCTCTGCTCTGTATCGTCCACATGAACTGTAAATAGGCAACAGCCAGCAAGTCTGTCAACTTGATAATGAAGGGTGATAAAACTGCGTTTTTGTTCGATTTCCCTCAAGTGGCCCAAAGAAATGAATCACTTCAATCCATTTAGGAACGTCGGCCGGGTTAACTGTTATTGCACACCTCCTGTTTCCCAAAAATAATCATATTAGTTCAACTGGAATTTGTTCTGTTAGAGGCTAGACATCCATTTGTAAATTGTCATTACAACAAGAAGATGCAGTCCAGATGTTGTGTACGCAGGCCCAAAATGGGCCGCGGGTAAACATGAACCTGCTGGTGGATAATCAACACCTCCACTGGGTAAACACATGAATCCATCAGGAGAGAAATTGACAGAGTGGCGAACAGCAGATGGAGGGATGTGAATTTCTAGTTTATGCAGGTGAGTAAAAGGAAACAGGAGACTTGCTGTGCATCCTCTGGTTGCTCACCACTACCTAGAGCAGCTGAGACAGCGCATTCAGCCTTGAAGAAGTGGAAACAATCTGTTTTTGGATAGATAGTGAGAGACACAATGAGGACGCATGGGGACGCAGTCCGACTCCAGGTGTGAACTCACCTTTGGGGAGTCCACTTGTAATCCCCTGGAGGTTTTAAGGCACATCAGGGGTGCCTGGACACACAACACCAGCAGGTCAAAGAGGTTTTTTTAGTTTCTGTCATCATAGATGAGGGGGAAAAACGGAGATCTGTCATCCAGCCACGCACTTGTTGACTGAGGGGGTCCATGTTGGAGCTCTGTGACGATGCATTTCAGGCCTTAGAAGGAGTGCACCTTGTTTCATGTGTCCATCTGTTCCTTCCATTTCATTCATTCATTCATCTTTTTGCGTCAGAACTTCTCAGACATGAAGATTCCTGTCATCATGTTGGAGGCTGCCTCCTTTTTGTACCCCACTGTAACGTGGTCCTCAGCGACTGCTATCTCACAACACAAGCAACCGACTTCAGACAACTCCATGACTGCAGAGCTGCTGGAGTCGGCCGTGCAGTGTGTGGTGGGCGAAAGCAAGGAGAGGGTCATCACCATAGTGACGGAGCAATCTGCAGCCAGCAGCCCCGGGGCCATCAGTCCATCCTCACCCTGCAGGGGCAGCTGGCAGAGTGAGTGGGCAGCGTGCAGGCAGAAGACTCTGGAATACTGATCAGGACTGACTGAGAGAGACCAGGGTGACTGGTGTATAAAAGCAGACATATTACAACAATAGAATCAGTGTGTATATATTCACGCGCACACACACACACACACACACACACACACACACACACACACACACACACACACACACACACTTGAACAGAGGCGGTGAAGGATTCAGCATCTAGTGGCGTTGGTGGCCTGCTGGGTGCCTGCTGGGATGTTCAATCCCAGTTTGCACCTGACATGATTTCAGCACTGTGGCTTTGTTGTGGCTCTCTTACAGCCCTGAATATCTCCAGCTAGAGTGAGAGGCTAATTCAGACACGCAGTATTAACCCCAGCATGTTGATTCTCTGGATAAATTCTGTAAACATCCACCCTTGAATGAATGTGCCGACACATTCTAGCTTGCTCTCCTACATGGCACAAGTATGTCAGCAGGAGGTATGAGACATTCACTTTAGTTTGAGTGACCAATTTCATTTCAATCGATCTTCTATGATGCACGATCACTCAGAGGGATCTTTCCACTCTGGTCATTTTTGCAGACTCCTGCTGAGGGACAGATGGCTTTGAACACACCTCGGGGGAGGCAAAACAGCTCGATAAAAATGTAAAACTGTTGTGGAATTTGGGGTGAAGCTTTAGAGCTCTCCATGCGACAGCATTTTTATTTTTTTTTAGCTGAATTTAACAGCTTCAACACGATGGTAAACAAGAATACAGCACGCTTTTGGCGCTGGATTCAGGCACAAGATGCGAGCTCACGAGTGTCACTACAGTATAAAACATTTATGGAGAAAGCAAAGAGGAAGAAAGAGTGAAAACCGTCATGCTAGAGTTAGCAGCTGCACTTTAACCCGTACGCAGTGGTTGTGATACTGAGATCAATTACAAACGTGCAGGACTTCCCAGTCGAACCTCAAGTATTTTTCTTAACCTCATGTTAAAATACGTTTAATGTTCTTCCCATTCCAGCCATGTCATCAAAATCAGTTCACCAGGGAGGCAGCGTGGTGCTGTTATTAGCACCCTAAAAAGCCATGCTGTCATTTTGCCAAGCTCTTTGACCGCTTGTGTTCACTTCCTATGTAATTGTGTTTTCTCTCTGATGATTGCATTATCATTTTTATTGTTATCATTATTTTCGTTGTCATTATTATCATCACTATTATGATTGCAACAACCCCCCCTTTCCCCCTCCCCACTACCGACTGGCTTCAGTTTTTTGGAACTGTCACTACCACTACTTGTTGCACTTTGTAGTTTGGCCTTGGTGTCTCGCAGTCTCTCTGTGTTTCCACAGATCCGCCAGAGCCCCAACCGCCGCCTGCATCGCCCCCCCCCCCCCTTATTCCTATTCCCTACTGTTACACCGGCCTGCGCTCCCCTTCCATGAACCAGTCTGCCATCCAGTCCCCCATCAAGCTGGCTTGCTCTCCCTGCCTCCCCTCCCATGAACCAGTCTACCATCCAGTCCCCCATCAAGCTGGCTTGCTCTCCCTGCCTCCCCTTCCAGAAGCTTCCTTCTTCAGCTGTTATTAACATTTCCATGTTTCCTCCATTCTGCATTGTAAACTGTTTTCTTGTCTGTAACAACATCTCCTGCACGTCTGTCCCTCCTGGTGAGGGATCCCTCCTCTGTTTCTCACCCTGAGGTTTCTCAGATTTTTCCCTGTTAAAGTTTTTCTATGGAGTTTTTCCTCAGTCGATGTGAGGGTCTGAGGGCAGAGGATGTTGTTATGATGCCATGAAGCCCTTTGAGACAAACTGTTTGTGAAAACGGGCTCTACCAAGAAAATTGCCTTGCCTTGCCTTCACCACGTAGCAGTGAGATTGCTGGTCTTCTTGGACGCGTGAGAAGCTCAACAGTCTTAATCATGTGACGCTGCCACCGACTTTGAATGAATCTCACATATTTTTCCTGTCAGGGTTTCCGATGATGGATGTCAATCAGTGGTGTGCACCTAGAAGTGCCTCAGGGGGGCACAGACAAAGATAAACATGAAGCAATTACAGTAAGAGCACTCCATCCACTCTCATCCAGGGTGACCTGCAGCGAGCAGAGAGGAGCTTGAGCTTGGCTGAAGGACACTTCAACAGAATGTGCGTGATTTGATAGATGCTGCGTGTCGTTTCTGCTGATCAGACGTGTGACCTTTGTGTTGTAGAACACTGTTTTTAACCACTCAGCCACTCTGCACTCGGTGATTACACATTAACATTGCAGGTTTAGCAAGATGGCGGCAGAATGTCTCTAAATGAAAAAAAAAACAACAGAGATGGAGAGAATGTATTTCTATAATCCCTTGCAGTGGCGTGGAGGCTCTTATTGGTCAGTTTTACCTGGAGCAGCTACCTGTATCTGGCCAAATATCAATCATGCCTGCCTCGCCATGGTAACGCTGACTCACAGGCCTCGCAGGAAGCCATCACTCAGCTCTTGAGGCGTTTCTGACCAAATCTGAGAGGAGTTGTTTGACCCACTGGAAGGAAGACATCAGAACACGTCATTGCCTGTTGCCACCAGGTGGCGCTGTGACTGAACTGAAAATTGGCATCAGTTTTCAGGTAATCCTGTCGACAAACAAACTGACAAACAGCGGGAGGAAAATAAACCCATAAGCATATTTCAATAACCCTGAAAAAATAAAACTATAAATTTAGATATAAAAAAATACAGTAATAATAAATAATAAAGTTTATGTCACTGAGAAACTACTTGTTAACAAATGACTTTGTCTTCAAATTGAGATGAGACTTTTTTTTTTTTTCTTTACTTAAAACATGTGTGGCAAGAGGCGGCACGGTGGAGCAGTGGTCCTCACTGTGGCCCCCCATCAAGAAGGTTGTGGGTGGAGCCCCGGCTGCAGCATGGGGTCTTTCTGGGTGAGTCTCCATGTTCTCCCTGTTCCTGCTGGGTTCTCTCCGGTACTCCAGCTTCCTCCACAGTCCAAGGACATCAAGAGGGACCAGGTTAATCCAGACTCTAAATTGACCGTAGGCGTGGCTGGGAGAGCCAATGGTTGTCTGTCTCTATGTGTTGGCCCTGCCATGGACTGGTGATCTGTCCAGGGGGAAGGCTGCTGGGATAGGCTCCACCCCCCCCACCCCCACCCCCCGCAACCCTAAAAACAAGATAAGCATTAGAAAATGGATTGATGGACGGATGTTTGGCAAGACTTCTTTAATGCTTCAAAAACTGTGTTAATGTATATTTTGGAGCTGCTGGACCTGATGTCAACTGCTGCTGTCAAGGTTGCTAGGCAACAGGCTTCGGGATGTTAGGGTACCGTTTCATCTCATCAGTGAACAGTTCGTCCTTTACGGTCCACGACGGCAGTCCTTACCCAGCCTCGGCACCTCGTGTCGAATGTGTGTTCACTGGGTTATGATCAGTGGGTGTGTTTGCGTGTGTGTGTGTGTGTGTGTGTGTGAGTGTGAGAGAGAGAGAGAGAGAGAGAGAGAGAGCGTGTCCATCGACTGCCGACCCTGATTTAACCCCTGATGCTGGCACAAGTGGCTGCATTCTTCATCTGAACACATTAACAAACAGGTTTGCATTCTGGGCCAAAACCTTTGGTTAAGAAGCCAAAAGTAAGAAATAATGCTGTCAAGTGTGATATGAACGACGGCACTTATACAGCGTTGCTCTCGTCCAATGACCACTCAAAGCAATTACAACACCTTCACATTCACCCATCCACACACACACTCATACATCGCTGGCAGAGGAGGCTGTACAAGGTGCCAACTGGCTGACACGCTCACGCACAGTCACACACTGACGTCAAAGTCATCAAGAGCAATTAGGGGTTGGGTAGCCCTCCAGAACATGATGTCTGATTGCAGTCAGCTGGAGGTTCGCTCTCTTCATCGTATTGTCTCATGTTTTGGCTTAAAGAGATGCACCACGCAAAAAGGGTACTTTGCCTTTCAAGTACTCACAAGTAGGTGTAACTCACTCACGAAGACTCTCCTGCATCGCGTCTTTGTGACTCCAGAATGCAGAAAGACACGATAATTAGCCTGAAGCTAATGGCAACTGAACGCTAACGACGGCTTAACTGTCTGAAAATGTCCATTTACAAACTTTCACGTGCATCATCAGGTATATTATATTTTTTCATTTAGCAAAAAGAGAACACAAACGTCCACAACAGGTATTTCATACTCTTTACAATCAAAGAACTTCTATCCATCTTCCCCCTCTTCTCCTGTTGAGGGTGGTGGGGGTGGAGCCTATCCCAGCAGCCGTCCCCCTGGACAGGTCACCAGTCCATGGCAGGGCCAACACATAGAGACAGACAACCATTGGCCCTCCCAGCCACGCCTACGGTCAATTTAGAGTCTGGATTAACCTGGTCCCTCTTGATGTCTTTGGACTGTGGAGGAAGCTGGAGTACCAGAGAGAACCCAGCAGGAACAGGGAGAACATGGAGACTCACCCAGAAAGACCCCGTGCTGCAGCCGGGGCTCCACCCACAACCTTCTTGCTGGGGGGCCACAGGGAGGACCACTGCTCCACCGTGCTGCCAATCAAAGAACTTAGTTTTTTATAGATCGGTTGTATACATGCACCCTGCACTGACTTCTGCTTGCAACTCTTTGTAGTTGCAATAATTCATGTTCATGCTGCACATTCTCTGGCTGCTGCCAGTGGAAACATTTACTCTCCAGGTGCTCCGCTGAAGCCCTCATGTGTTCACCAGTAATGACTGTCTTTATACTGGGTGGCTCCCAGTGGCCAACAGTCAGTGTTGAAAAATGTTGTCGCTCTCAGCGTCTTGAAGCTAGAAAGGAGGGCACAAACGGGCTCGATGGAGAGCGTGTTGGTGTTTGATATGACAGCTGCCTCCTTCTGATGTTCTCGGAGAACTAAAGCAGATTTGGGGTGACGTGAATCTGACAGACCAGCTTCAGACTTTGAACAACAAGCAGGAGACAGGATCACATCGGTCCTACTTTATCCTCCTTACACAAGCCGCCTTGACTTGTCAGAACTAATCCGATATTTTTTGCTTTAAAAGCATTTCATGCTTTAGGTTCTTGCTATTTCATAGAGCTGTGAAGGCTGAATGAGCACTTGTGTAGCTTGAGATCACCCAGAAGGGTCCCTCAGACTGACCAGGAGACACCCAGGGTGACAGGCCCTCCCCTGCTGGAGCTGCAAGGCTCAGAAAGTCCTGAATAAGAAGAATGGCAACTTATATCAGTTCATAAAGCTCACATAAACTGCAGTCACAGCCCATTTTTGATGGTGTTTCTTTGTAAATACACGTTGTGTATTTGTGAATTAGCTTAGAACAGGAAACTGACATTTCAGATAAACTGTGAACGTTTACAGAATGTGTTCAGGGAACTTGAGGAACGTTCACTCCAGGTCTGGTGACAGAAGTTCTGGTCATGTTATTTAAAGTTGTGAAAACACTCTGGAAATGTGGTGCAAGTACAGAGAACTGGACAAAATCAGAACATTTTTTCTTGGTCCTAAAGATTCCTGGAATCACATTATAGATTCTGTAACCATCCTGGGAACATGAGACTTGGAGGGAACGCCCTCGGTACGTCAAGTCTTCTTCTTAAAGTTGAACCGTGACTATAAAGTCACCAAAATGGGACCTAAAGTCATAGAAACAAGGATTTTCATATTCAAAAGGGGATATTTGAAGAACATCCTCAAAGCTCTGTACAGGTTCCTCACCTTTGGAGACCCTTCAGGGAACATTTCTCTACGTCCCCTGACCGTCTCCCCCTACATGGGTGAGAGTTTCAAACCTCAGCCACGCCGTTCCTCTGTGAGAGAGGTGACAGACGATTGTGAACATTCCGGCTCTCTGGAGTAAAAAGACCCGCCTCTGAATCAATTATGCAGTATCACTAGTCCCTCCTTTATGCACAGTTATTCACACTCACAGGGGAATAGTCCCTTCCACACTGTTCAGAGACCATTAAATTAACTGGAGGCTGAATGGTGAAATGGCCCGTTTAGGCTGGGAATAAATTCAGCAGCGAGGGTGCAGAGCAGAGAATGGAGATAATTCAGTTATTGGTGGCTTTCTTTAATATGAGTCATGCTGCATAAAGCATGACGGGGATATTGATCCACAATGGTTAATGCTCCCCGCCGCCGCTCCCACTTGCTGCGTAAAGGCCCGTTTAGATTGGATTATAATCTTTGTTTGGCGAGAACTAATGAGATCTCAGAGAAATGAAGGCTTTCACTCCAAATTAGTCATTTCTATTCTGAGTATCACTTGAAATGATCAGAATCTAAACGCCCTGGGGTGGTACTTGTGCAGAGGGAGGAGTATTTTTGGATAAGCAAAGGTTTTATGAGGTCTGATAAGGTGTTTAGCTTAAATGTCAGGTGCTGATGGGTGTCAAATGACTCCTCTGATGTGTTTCCCATCCAAGCAGATTGTTATCGCTGCTGCTGCTTGTGTCGCTCCTGCACTGTGTGAGTTTAGTTCTGCTTGCGAGCCCGTCGGGTCCAGATCTTTGAGTCTGCCTCCGTCACTACGTTGACTGATTGGTCTGACAGCATGAATGGTAAATTAGTGTACTATTAAAAAAAAAAAAAAAATCCTCCCAATCTTTTAGCTCGTGAGGAAGCTGGGTCTCTGCTGTCAGACGAGATCTGAACCACCACGTTTGGCCCAATCATCCTGTGAGGCCAAAAGGGCGTGACTCAGATGTGCCGACTGCTCCTTCAGATGGCGTCTCCTGAGGAGGTTCGACGCTGCTATGGCATCCGTTACTTCAGGAACGGAGGGCATTTCTGCTTTGAAAGAGCAGCAAAGAACTCCACTGAAGACGCGGAGGAGATGTTTTCCCGCTCGTCTACGTCAGTTAGCCTGTGATATTTGCAGCCGTTTCTCAGCTCTTTTAAGTTTCAGTGGCTTCTCTTGTAAACATGTCAAAACATGGCCTCCTACAACTCTTCTACACAGAGGAAGTGGAATTTAAACCAAGGATGCCTTGAATGATGATGTCAGGCACTGAAGAGAACAGTTTAAGCCTGTCAGTGGTAAAAATAAACACCTGAATACGCCGGGGCCGTCCGCAACATCGACAGGGCGGAGCTGCGTTTGTATGGGTTTTTTTAACTATTCCACTGGCTCAGTTTGCTACGCCTCACAGCACAAACGGAGCAGGGTTTTGTCATTATTAATGCATGGAGGACGACTTTGACACACGACGGAGGGGGGAAAGGCAGACCAGCCCCCCCCCCCTAAAAAAAAATAGATATACAGTATGAGACATGCACTGGTCCTTTGCTGGTCTTGTGCGGCTATCGTGACCATAGTAGCATGTTTTGTTACATACTTGCGCATGTTGCGTTTATGTGAAGCTGGTTCTTTTTTCATACTTTTAATACCTAATCTCTGGAACTGTGACAAAGTAAATTTAATTTCTGGTACAAATGGTCTTTTGACATGCACTCAACACTGGAACAATTCCAAAATCTTGGTCCCTATTTATCATTTTTTAAACCCAGTCACACAGGAAATTACAGCCCTGGTTGAAAAATACTAGAAATCAACTTTTAAAGGGATATTTCACCCAGAAATGAACATTCAGTCGTCATCTTCTCACCTTCCCGCTGATGGAGGGTCGGTTCAGGTTTTTGAATCCGAAAGAAACGCACAGGAAAAGTTGCTGCAATAATCTGACCAAAAAATGACGTAAATGGAGACCAATTTTCAAACATAAAAAAAACGCATAATAAAACCATGAAGTGCCTCCCTACTGCTGAAGTGTTACTGATGCCAAGATTTTTTTCCTAGTGTTTGGAAATTCAGTCTCCATCGACTTCCACTGTTTGCAGGTTTACTGCCTCACGCCACCTGTGAAACTCCAGCAGTCGCTTGCGAACTGAGAAACTTCCCCTGACCTCCCACCAGCACAAGGGCGAGTCGACGACGACTGACTCTTCATTTTTGGGTGAACTTTCTCTTTAGAGCTTCGGCAGAACCACTTTGTAGGCACCGAAACAGACGAAACATCAGCGCCGGCTTAAAATGACATTAGACCCAGAACAGATCTGTCAGTGATTGGTTTGGGAGTGGAGGCAACGTCAGCCCCGAGATGGAGAGTAATGACTTGATGATTCCGTGTGACTCCGCGTGACAGCAGCTACGGATGACATCCACTTCTCTATACTGACTTATAAAAATGAACATACAGTGAAAAGACTTCAAACTACACGTCGGTTGTGTCTTACATAATAATCCAAAAGAGCATGGACTGCACATTTCTCCTCGGCGGGATCAGCTCACACTTAGAATTCTGATCCGCTTCAGCTCCCTGCCCCTCCCTGAAAAATAAGATCTGTAATATGAGCTGAATTATAACATGAGGAACCCAACAGATGCACCTATTTAGTTGCAAAACAACATTCACAGGTCAATCTGTCTGTGTCTCCCCTCGTGTTTGTTGGGGAGGTGTGTGGCGGATGATTGCATATCAGCGTATTCAGTGTTGATGCCAGAGAGAAGATTGTTATTCTGTGTAGCGTTCTGCGGGGTCTCGGCTCAAAGAGCAGCCTGGAGCCTGGAGCCTAGAGACTGGTGTGTGTGTGTGTGTGTGGTCAGACAAAGTGTCTGGTTTCACAGAAAACCAATCGAGACACCTGCCGGCTACCGCTGCCCGCCACTGATAAAATGTGAAAAAGAATGTGTTGGGCCTCGGGCGCATGAGGCCGCCTTGGAAAGGGCAGGGTGACTTAGAAGAATCAATTTTTTGTTTGTCCTCAGCACCTGCCACTTCCATCGCCTAACCTAATGAAATAAAACACATTAAAAAGGCAGTTGTGCACTCTGATCATTTTTATTACAAAAACAACAGATACTCGGGGGCGCAAAACAGATCGAAACAAAGGGCTCCAATACAGACAGGAAATAGCTGCTTGAGCAACTGACCCACGGCAACAACATCAGGATTAAAGCACTTCACCATTGATCATGCACACAGAGGAGACTCTGCAAGGAGGACATGCAGATGAAAAAAGCAAGAAAAAAACTAACATCACCTCTGTACAACATCTGCGATAGATGGTGGGGGAGGAGAAAAGGCCACGGCAGATCACAAGAACATCACGTCATCAAAAGGGTTCACTTCCTGTCCCGACAGGAACAAAAGAAGGAGAACATTTCATCTCTCTTTTATTTTATTTTTTTTTTCTTCCGTGGGTTGTATGACATCTCCGTGAAGTGCAAAGACACCGTAGCATCAGGGACTGGCTGATCTCCAGTGTCTCCACGACCTATGATACTGTAAACAATCTACACTATAAGGCGCACAGTTGAAAAGTTGCCCAACAAAAGAGCCACAACATCAGTTTGTAAAGGGCTTGATGTGAAAACCGCCGTCGTCAACACTGCAGACCTGGCATACCAACTGTCAATATACCAACTGCAGGCAGGAAAATGCTGTTTTTAAATGGGCACTACACCAAAAAACTACATCTAAGACAAAAATATGAACCCATTATCTTCCTTTTTCCTAATACATGAATCTAATCTTTTTTTTCTCCAAATTAGGCACACGGTACAGCACAGTAAACGTTTTTTCTTCAATACCTCTTTTGGTTTTTGACATCTAAGACTTGGACACCAAAGGACCCTCCGTGACTGAAAGGACAAGTAGTTTTTTTTTTTGTCGTTGTTTTTTTAATCACACACACAGAACAGTTAACTCGTCACTGGCGTCAAACTCCTCTAGCACATTAAAGGGAGAACTTTCCACCACGATGCCCCAGTTTGTGATTATTCAAGCAGCACTGCAACTTTTTGGTTAATGCACTTATTTACCATTGTCCCCAAAGAAACACGCATGCTAGTTAGCTTAGCACACTGAATCATAGTGGATGGGATGTTTTAGCATATCTCTGTCTAAAGTTATTAGATGCACTTTTGCAGTTGTCGATAATGTAACTACGGTAGTGCATTTGAAGTACTACTCAGAAGTACCAGATATTGTTTTAGCCTCCATGCTGGTGGTTCAGGGCTCGAATCCAGCGGCGGACGGTGCAACACAGACGACACTAAGCTAACTAGCACTGTCGCTCGCTGACGCAACACAGGGGAGAGAAGGGTATTTATCTTCTGGTCTGGCTCTGGGGAGGATGAACAACAAGTACATTTCCCAAAAAGTTTGTGCGTTCCTTTAAACCTGCGTCACGACTTTGATACGTCTTTCGTACGGTCTTTCCTGACAGCAGAGGACCACCAGAGTAAATCTTACAAAGACATAAGGCATTAAACTCCTCTTCACTTGCTGTCAAAATCTTTTGGACCTCTCATAACCGTCCAGAAATTAAGACAAAATTAAATGAAGGACCCTTAGACGACCTCAGCTATTTACTCACTGATATTTTTTTTTCATCATACATTTTAAACACTGATTGTCTACATTATCAATAAAAATCTAAGGACGTAAACATGATAAGATGTAAACACTGTTATTTTTCCAACTGGCTTGGATCTCAACAGATGTTTGACCCTGTAGACAAGTGAGAACACATGAAGTCTTCCACACATGAGATGAAGGAGGAACGAGGTAGTCCACAAGAGAACGGATGGCAGGGGAGGGGCGGTATGCGTGATCTGGTTCCGGTGCCACATTTGGACTCAGGGTCACGGTGGTTTGATCAGTAATTGAAAGAGCTTGTTAGAATGTTTTGGCAGGGAGAAGCTGTTGAATTTTGCTAAGTGCTCATTTTGACAAAAATCCGGCAACAAATTTCTTTCTCTGTTTTCCTGGTGAACCTACAGTCACTTCTTCTCAGAGGTGAGGGGGGAGGGGGGGGGGGGCAAAGGCATCAGATCAGTCCTTCATTGATTCATTCTCTCATTTCTGCACCCCTCAAGTCTCCTTAGACGATGCGATAATCGAATGTGTCTTTCTCGGTGTGGTCTGTCCAGTTGGACGAGGGCATACTGCGGTAGGGGTCCAGCAGAATGCGGAAACAACGCACGATGAGCAGGGCCAGGAATATGAACAGCAGCAACACGAAGACAAAGGCGGCCTTCTGCTCCAGCGTCAGGTAGGAAGGCACGTGATGGCCGCCACCTGACGAGGACAGTGTGCTGCTGAAGAGGCCCTCAGCCATCCTGGGCACATCCATGCTTGACCGTCTCGGCTCCAGCTCTTTGTCGGTTGCTTAAAGATTTTGAAAGGGAAGATGGACTCAGCAGCGAGACCTGTGAGAGAATCCAGACACCCGGGTTAAAGATTCTGCGACTCCACAACAAACCAATACACCAAATTGTTGTCATCAATTAAACCGGGAAGATCTCAAGAACCAACAGACAATGAGAAATTAAATGAGTCTCACACCAGAACTCCCACTTGAGCCTAATTTTTCTGACACCAGGCGAAAAGCCTGCTTTGAGAGTAAAAAGCTCGTGGGATCTTTGGCCTTGAATTTCAGCATCTCAGGGGTTTCCTGGCACCTTCAGTGATTCAACATTCATTGGAGGCATCACTTATGTATGTCACCAGCTTCATTAAAGCGCTGCCTGTCTATTTTGAACCCTGCTCAGCCTTCAAATAACCAGGCTAAATTCGGTTATTTTGATTGGAGCAAGTGAAATTTACGTTTGTAGCGGACCCTGCTGCTTTGCAACATCCTGGTCATTTTTGTTTATTGATTCTTTGAAGGAAAAAAATGTTCTATGACCAGTAGGCTGAGGGCAAGTCCTTAAACATGAAATGAGTTCATAGTTTCTGTTTCAGCTGAAGAAATGAAGGTTTTAGCTGTCAGGTTTGAGGGAAACATCTCCGCTTCCAGGAGGGTTTTCTCTTTTTCAAGGCATTAAGTTGAGGGTCTTTACTTCCTTCTTGCTTTAGCCTCCTGCTCGGCCTGATCTTGTCGGCAGACCTGAGATCATATTCTGAAATTCAGACTGTTGGCATCATCAGGCATTTGTCTTATTGTTAAAAAAAAAGAAAGAAATGCAGATGGTGTCAATCCCACAATCTCATACACCTCAAAATCAGTGTTCATCTACATGTGAAAATGATCTTTACAAATGTCCTATTAATTATTTTGATCAATGAGTAATTACTACTAAAACTTACCAGCTTTTCAAAACAAAACTATACATTTATCATCTATAGTTGTGTCTTTGGAGAAAATGGGTTTGTGGCTGAGAGCTAAAATTTAGTCTGGAGGAGTCAGAAGGGATTAAGAGATGAATTAATGAATTATTGGTGCTGGTCTTGTTGGATGTTAAAAAAAGAGAACAAAACCAGCCTTATCCTTTCATTTATTCAAAGAGTCGGGGGAGTGGAGGTGTTTATGCGAAGCTCATCTTTGCCCGAGGGTCCCGCGGCAGCTTAATGCAGCCCTTACATGATGTGAAATAAAATTGTACCAGCAAAACAAGATTGTCACAGTGGTTAAAAGCATAAAAACAACTTAAAACCCGATCCAGTTCCCAGCTCATGCCATGCACAGAGCCTACAGGTGGAAGCTGCGATGGCTGGGTCTGTTAAAAGGACCCACGCAGAGGATTTAGGGGATCCATGCAGGGAGATTTAATGGGGTATTTATAACTGGGCCTTCATGGGAGTCACTGTTTTTTCATTAGATTTAAATTAGCCTTTTAAATCCACGCCGAGGCCCTTTAATGGAGGCCACTGTTCAGTAGCCCAGAATGGACAATTTCCAAAAGCACTAAATGTTTGCTGTAACTGGCAACAAAAAAATAAATAAAAATTGTGACATGTGACAGCAGACGACAAGGCTGAACTCGGTGAGGTCAGAGGTCGCCTGTTTTCTGCTGCCTGATGGCTGGCGTACCGAATTCTGCAACTTTATACCTCTGGATATCTTAAAACTCCTGCTAAGAATACTGGCATTTTATTTGACCCTGATTTTAAATTTGGTAAACAAACATACGTGGGCGTCGGCTCGACTTCACCACACGTTAGCAAGGTCAAGCGCATATTTTCCTCTGGGGATTTTGAAACAATAAAGCTCCAGTTGCATCTTGCCTGGATTCCTGGAGCTTGAATTTGATGTCACTCCACCCGCTCTGCTCACACTGAGGCGCTGACAAGTGAATGTCGGTGAGTTAGCGCCAGCACACCTCGGTGACCTCTGACATCTCCACGGGCCTTCTTCAACTCGCCAGAATTGTGGGACATGTTTGATAATCCATGCTTGACAGTAAATCAAGGTCAAAACTAACTGGAGTCCTCTGGTCGTCCAGGAGCCTCTGGTAAGCCTCTATGTGCATTTATTAAATTATGCCTTCTTGTAACGACTCCTTCCCTTTCTTTTTTCCTGAGCAATGCACTTTGATCAACCATCAAACTGCGCTGCAAGAATAATCAGACGGCGTGCAGTCAGATTCAGCTGCCAAAGGGATCCTTTTCTCATGAAAATTCACAAAATAAACACGACTAAAATGGAGGCTGAGCAGGAGCAACAGCTTGCAGCTCGCCGTGCATCATCTGTCCGCACAAAAAGGCTGCAAAAGCAAACAGCAGGACTCCTCATCGATTGATGCTCTTCCTCTCGCTGTGCAAACTCGCTCGCTGAGTGAAGGCCTCTTTCAGATGCTGTCATCATCTATACGATGGTCACCGGGGGAAGTGAGGATCGAACCAGCGACCCTTCGGATGCTAGACGGCCGCTCTCCCTCTGAGCCACACCGCCCTACCGCTGAGCCACGCCACTCTACCTCTGAGCCACGCCGCCCTACCTCTGAGCCACGCCGCCCTACCGCTGAGCCACGCCGCCCTACCGCTGAGCCACGCCGCCCTACCTCTGAGCCGCGCCGCCCTACCTCTGAGCCACGCCGCCCTACCGCTGAGCCACGCCGCCCTACCGCTGAGCCACGCCACTCTACCTCTGAGCCACGCCGCCCTACCGCTGAGCCACGCCGCCCTACCTCTGAGCCACGCCGCCCTACCTCTGAGCCACGCCGCCCCTCTGAGTTATCCAATGTTGTTGTTTTTTCTTGCTCAGTGTTGTTATTTGTCAGATTTTAGTGGACATCAACCCTTTTTCTTCACCTGCTCAGTGACTTCTGCGGACGAGTTGGATGTCAGAGCAACACGAGCATGCGTGTGAAAACCCACTTTACTCCTGACCTTACATCCCCCGTTTTATGTCTCCTTTCAGTGTGACCCCCCCCCATCCACCGCCACATCATGTGTCATGTGATCCCAGTTGAATGACTCCACCCACCAGTCAAATTGTACATTCTTGTAAGTCCAGCATCATTAATAAAAGCAGTACTTACAGTAAGACTAGGAATTAACAAAAGGTGTTACGAGCATCCCTTGGGTTCTCGAGTTATGGCGTTAAATTTGGCCTGAGAAGTGTTCCTGCAGAACATTCTGTTAGTGCTTGTGTTTGACCTTTCCTAGATGTTCCTGAGACACCGGAGACATCCACAGGAACACACCAGCTGTTGGGGAAATAAATCGATGATCGATTCTCTTCTCTTCTCTGTACGTGGAGCTACAGACCCACAGACGAGAGCTGGCCCCTGACAGTCAGTGGTTCCTCTCAAACTGCTTCCCTGACTTGCCTACTAATGCAGGCAAATTTTAGAATAATGTGTATCTGATGACTTTTGAGACCTTTTTTTTTTTTCCTCTGCTGTCCCCTCTGCTAGCCGCTGCTGCAGCTAAGCTAACCAGCTGTCCAGTGGAGGTCTGGATCTCTGAAATGCACCAGAGAGGAGAGAAGGAGATTTATCTGCTTGCCAGGCACTAAAAATGACAGACAATATATTTCCCCATCAGTCGGCGTGTTCCTTTAAGACCAAGGCTAACGTGACAGCTTAAAAAAAAACAAAGAACATCTGACATGTGCATAGAAAGCCCCCCCCCCCCCATCCAGAGATTTTTAACAGTACAATTTGCAGCCAATCCAAACAACGAGGCACTTCTCCAAAACAACAGGAGGAGATATACTAGCAGAAAGTTTGGTGCCTATGCCTGCTGTAAGCAATGAGGAAATGCTAACTTCCTTAGCATGAGCTGAGGGCAAACTTGGCACCAGCTGTCAGAGTTTTCAGTGTCATCGTCATCAGGTTTGTTGATTTCAGAGCCTCTAAACCGGCGTCTCACGGACGTGTTTTTGTAACGCCCATTTGAAACGGACACATTTATGTTCATAGGATTATAAGAAGCCTTTTGAAGCTCGGTTTGCAGAGTACAATCTTATTAGAGGAAATAGATACAAGACGATACAAAGGAAGGCTCATTAAAGCGCCTTCACGTAATTTTCAGCGTAATTAGATCCTGACTAGATTATCTATCTCTTCTGAGAAATGTTTGCATCACCCAGCCTAACCTTGATCGTATCTTCTGTTGTGCTTCCATCATCTTTGTTGTCATCATCACGGAGTCAGGCAACACGAGATGGCTTGAAGTGACAAGACGGCCAAGAGAACTGCCTAAAGAATCTCGAATCAAGTCTCCGGAGAGACAGAGAGCCGGCGTTCAGCCTCGCTGATCGGCCGCCTGTAATCCATCACACTTAAAACTCAAAAATTATATTTCACAGCAGTGATTCATTGCCCTCACTGTGAAAAATGACAAATAAGGGGGCTATTTTTCTTTGTACGCTGCTTTTTACTGTCAAATTATAATCTTGTCTGCTTGTTCTCAATGACACAGCGAGGTTAGTGAGTATTAGCCCTTTGGGCCACACGCCACATCGCTATTTGCTGGAGGCTTATGTAATGCACTTCAAAGCCTCAACATTTACATCATCAGCAGCTCTGTGACTAACTGCTCAGAGTTCAGGGCTGCTTTTCTGACAGCCTTACACAGATATACTAAACATTTAAGCTTCCCTCGACAACTTTAGCACCTTCTGCTTTCCATTTCAAAAGCATAAGCTCCTTCTCCCTGTCTATCCGCGTTGCTCATCAGCAGCTACATTGCAGGATAAATAATTCCACAGCCCCTGAAATAGCCTCCAGATGCTGGATTTCAGAAAGTGACCAGCGCGGCTGAAGTTATTTTGTGCCAACTGTACCAGCGCTGATGGTTGTCATGAGGAGACGAAACCATGAGAGTAAAACTGACAAGTGAACGAGGGCGAGGAGACAAATTTAGAAACGAAGCCAATTACACTGAAGTGAAAAGTTGATCTAATCTGTAGACGGAGAGTGTGTAAGCTTAGACACATCACAATGAGGACGTTTTATTCCGTCTTTCCTCCCTGAGACACTTTTAAAGAGCATTTTGAAGGAGCGAGGCTTAGTTTTAAGGTCAGATTTGGTTTGGAGTTTGGACATTCATTTGTCTTGGTTAAGGTGAGGGATCCCTGATCACGGCGAAAATCAATCATGACTATTGAAGTCTGGGCTGAAATAACTGTTATTTAACACAACACGTATCGACTTCGCTTGGTTGCAGTCCCTAAATTGAATCCTTGACAATAAAAATTAAAAAAAATCGTTCCTCTTCTTGCAAAGACTTTCCTCATTGTAGGAAGAGAAACTGTCCACCTGAGAGAAGCGACAGGATAAAGTGAAGATGCAGAGTGAAAACAATCCAGGTTGATCTCACGGACAATACACAAGGTCACCACAACCTCCCAGCACCACGGTGACCACACGCCCCCTGGTTTATGAGTCGAGTAGCGTTAAAGGACGAGGGAGTCAGTACAGCACCAACGGGCACAGAACCGGATTCACAAACTGAAGCTGCTGTTTGACAAATCCTCATCTTAATCCTAAGAATGACTCTGCAGCAGGGAGCGGGGGTTCCAGAGCTGTTTGACATTTGAAGTAATACTTCACCCACATGATGTAGTTTGCCTTTCAAGTAGTCACAGATTGTAGTACTTCCAGTAACAGTATGTCGGTGAAGGTTCTTAGTCATCCAGGTCATGGGAGTCTATGAGTTCGGCATAGGCAAACCAAAAAGACGTCCAGCTAACTCCAGCTAACCCCAGCTAACCCCAGCTAACTACAGCTAACCCCAGCTAACTCCAGCTAACCCCAGCTAACCCCAGCTAACTACAGCTAACCCCAGCTAACTACAGCTAACCCCAGCTAACTCTTAGATTAACTCCAGGAACAAGTGCAAGGGAATGAACTCAGTTGAATAATCTGTATAAACTGCATATAAATATAGAACCTGTAGATGAGAGCGAGCAGCTTGGGACGGGGAAGCTTCTGGTTTCCGTTCTCTGTCTGAGTAACTTTGACCAATCAGGTTTGAGCGCCCTGCTGCTTCCATGTGCCTTGGCCTTGGTCGAAGCGCAAGGTTGGAGAAATGGCCGCCGTCTGATGATAGCAAAGCCACTGAAGCGGTTTTAAAATGTCACCTGAGTGTAAACTGGCTACGTTTGGAACGACCCGCTGGTATTTGCTGTCTTTCAACCGTGAAAACTTCTCAAGTTGCCACACGGACTGTAAACAATGGGCAGCGGACAGAACAGGAAGTCCCGGAGTCAGACACAAACGATTGGTTCTAAGATTGGCACTGAGCAAAGGGTTCTAGGCAGGTCGTTCTGGCTCAATCAGAGCGTTTGTGGATCATCAAGCGCACGGCTGGATTAAGAAGGCGCGGGTTACACCGAGCGACGCACTTGAGAGTTGATAAATTGACATTTCTGCTCATTTTTCCGTTGTTGGTAGTCGGATGGAAGTTTCTGTGTTCTCGTGTCACCAAGACGTAATTCAAACGTGTACGTGAACTCAAGAAAGTATTATTGAGTACCTGAAGGGCAAAATGCACTTTCTGGGTGAAGAATTACTTCAAGTGACAGATGCCTTCGGCTGGCTGTCGTGATTATGACCAAGGAAAAGTGTTAAAAGACCCAAAACACAATCTAATCACATCTTTATGTGCCTTCACCGAACCTTGGCCATACCGCGGTGTGACGGGCGGAAAGAGGACATAAACCGTATCACAAACCGGATTGTAGAAACGAGAACGCCACCAGAACGCGACACGATTATCAGTTCATCTCACTTGTCTTGTTTTTCACGATCGCTGGGAGCCAAAATTCAATAATGAGAATGGAGTCACCGTCCAGTGCCAGTCAGGCTTTGAGCGAGTGTGCGTTCGGGCTTCTTTATCATGACTGGGGGGAGAATTCAGACCACCTCAGGAAAGACGGGGTAAAGGGGCCTATAGGGGTGGGGTGGGGGGGATTTGGCTCATCAATCACGACGCCGTAACCTCAGATTTCTACCACACAGCAGTGGAGATGCTCGTAAAGCGGCCACTAATGACAACGTTACATCACTACATGTTTAATTGTGAGCTAACACTTCCAGTCAGACAGGAAGAATAAGAAGTTAAGGATGATTTTTTTAAACAATTTAATTATGAAAACAATGACATTACACAATAACAACATCTAATAATCTATTTATGTCAACGTATCACTCAAAACAGGACAATGAGTTTTAAAATGAGACCCAAAAATACTTGCAAATGGGACGTGGACCTGTTAGAGTGGACATCAACACGTACACAGCACGGCTGTGCAACACTCACTGTTCCAACAACCACGCCGGATTAGAACTGGTGCAGCCGTCTGGTGGTTCTGTCTTTATTCTGACACCTCGCTTGTTCCTGCACCAGCACCGAGACTGGTGGGTCCCGATACTCCCCAGTCAAACCAGTGCGACCATCAGAACAAGTCCCGCACATGCAGGAAAGCATCATAATGCTCTCTTTGCAGGACCGCTGCACCTCTAGTTTCATTGTCCCCCCCCATCAATAGAGAAGTGCGTGCACCTTCCCCCCGACCAAAGGTGGACACACCCGCGGTTTCTACGCAGGAATTCTCGACATGCAAAATGTTGAGCCGCCATTTAAACCTCCTCAATAAAACTCTTCTATGCCGGCACGAAGCGAGGTTGAACACGCGTGCATGCGTGTGACACCCCCCCCCCCCACACACACACACACACAAGCACACACCGTCCCCACAAAAACGACGACATGTAGGCGTTAGTGAGGCTGGTGTGTGTGTGTGTGTGTGTGTGTGTGTGTGTGTGTGTGTGTGTGTGTGTGTGTGTGTGTGTGTGTGTTGGGGGGCTCCGGTGACCGTAGACACTAACCTGTTGTTATCAGGGGAGACGGCAGGACTCAGTCAGCGCCGGCTCTCCATCCCTGTAGATCCGGACTCTGTTTGCGGGCAACAAACCAACCAACAGGCACCGCCGCTCGCTCGCAGCGATCAGTTGCGTCCTCTCCGCCCGCGGGTTCGTCACTTGCTGGCAGGAGAACCTCTTCGCGGAGACCTCTTCCTCCTCCTCCTGCTCCTCCTTTCCCTCCTCCTTCTCTGCTGTTGCTCTCTTGTTTTTGTCCCCCCCCCCCCCCCCCCCACACACACACACACAATCTCCTCAGACAGGGATGTAGTGTGGTACCCCGTCGCTATTGGCAACCTGTTGCCATAGCAATCCTCAAGGTGGGTGCCATGTAGTGCAAGTCAATTGGGGGGGGGGGGAGAGAGAGAGAGAGAGAGAGAGAGAGAGAGAGAGAGAGAGAGAGAGCTCCCCAAATGTCCCCTGCCATCGGAATCATGGCACAGATTTAATCTCAACTCAATTATTTGATTTGATTTTTTTCGAAGAAGCCGTTCAGGAGCTCCCGCGGCCTCACGAGTGTCACCCGGACCCCCGCCGCCCTCACACACCCTGAACTATCTCTGCCCATCAGGGGATGTCACCGCAGCTGCTGTCAGTTAATGAACATTAATAAAGTTCTCAAAATGCAAAATATTTCATGGAGTGACTGGTTGACGTTTAGCGCGTGTGCCACCGCAGATTTAAGGTGTGAACGTGAACCTAACGTGACGGAGAACGCCTGCCCTCAGGCCTGCGCTTGTTCGTTCCCAGGAGCAACGCGGACCTCTGCTCGTCTCCCTCGGAGCATCCGGTTCTTAATCTGAAATGTTTTCACATCGGCAACGAAAACCTTGATCGGTACCAGACGTCTTTTAAGAGGCCAACATGGGCGTGAGGACGCAGCAGAGAGAACGCCTTTGAGGGGCAGGAGCTGCTCTAAAAACTCAGACACATTGAAACTTACTAATTGGGGAAAAAAAGAACTTTAAAATCGACTTAATCAAGTAACTCAAACTAATTTGTATCATTTTACATTTCTAGATAATATCTGAGTTAGTGTTATTATTTAATAATAATAATAACAACAACAACAACAACAACAACAACAACAACAACAACAACAAGAGAATAAAGAATGATGTTTTTAGCAAATGACGTCTTCAGTTTTATCCAGATCATTCCAGGGACAAACGGACACACACACACACACACACACACACACACACACACACACACACACACACACACACACACACACACACACACACAGACCTCCCAGCCTACAGACTTGCTGCCTGGGTGCAGGCTGTGACAGTTTATGGATGAAGGTGTGACGGGCGTCCCCCGTACAAAGCACTCATCCTTGAATGCTTCCCTGACAGGCTGCAGCGTGTTGCCTGTCTCCTCCTGACAGACGCGGATTCCCCGGAGCCCTGGCCGGGTGTGACGGGCCATGAAGGGGTCATAGGGTGACTGTGCAGAGCGGCTGGTGTTACGTAACGTACCCCCCCCCCCCCCCCCCCCCAATGCTGTCACCCGTCATGAGCTGTGCAGCATCTCCACCTGCTGGAACTCCACAGTGACTGCAGCAGATGGAGGAGAGGCAGTGATCCACCCAGGACTCACAAAGGTCACATTCATGCTCTCCACACATGAGACGCGTGACTGTCTAATCAATAACAGATGATCAATGTTCAGCTTTTCTTAAAAGAAATGTAAATATACTCATACATGTTATTCTTATTGAGGAGATTGTGCGCAGTGCAATAAAAATACCATCCAGTTTCTATACTGCTCATCCATTTAGGGGTCGAGGGTGCAGCCTATCCCAGCTGACATTGGGTGAGAGACAGGGTTCACCCTGGACAGGTCGCCAGTCCATCGCAGGGCCATCAGGAGCAATTGGGTTCAGTATCTTGCTCAAGGATACTTGGACATGGTCACCGGGGGGAGTGGGGATCGAACCAGCAACCCTTCAGACGGCCATGCTACCACCGAGCCACACCAGCCCCTGCAATACAAATCACAGCCTCCAAATCTATACAATAAAACTCTGCATGGTGGAGACCAGCTTGATCCTCCTCCACTCATGTATGAAGGACAGATGCCATCTAGTGGCCGTAGTAATTATGACACCATGGAAGTCAGATGGTCCCGTTTCTATCAAAAGAGGTTCATTTGAACCCAAACCACGACCTTTTCTTAAATCTAACGATGTATTTTTGTGCCGAAATGTAACCAGAGGGAGAAAAATCCAGTCGTTTCAGACCAAACCGCTTCAGCTGGACCCGACCAGCTGGTTGCCTGGAGCAGATCTGTGGAGCCTCAAAGGGCCACTTAACATCGTCCGTGCACATTAAATCTGCTTGTTGTATTTTACAGATCTTCTCGTCAATAAATCCATCCTGTACAGCACAAGTCCTTTATGTTATTGTGGTTAGACACTTAACTTCTACTCGTTAACGTAATGGCAGAGTCCCTCGATGGTTAAATTAAGTCGTTTTACCCTTTAAATGTCATCACCGCTAAGCTAGTACACGGAATTAAAGAGGGTTGTACAAACAGGAGATTTTGTTCCCCTGTGACCGTAGCAGTGGAGAGGAGAACAGGCAGGAGGGACGAACCGTCACCATGTGCTGGTCTAGGCCTGGAGGTCGTGGTCACTCAGAAGCATTTGTTATGTGTTGAGCCTAAAAAAAACAAACAATTATTCGGGTTGACATTATAAATGGATGAGTTTATGAACTGGAGGGATTGGAAATAGATGTTTTGTGTAATTTTGCTGTTGTTAATCTTCGGTCTCCGTTAGCGATGGCATTTTCTGAACGCCGTACAAAACAGAAGGAGGTGAAGCATCACTTTGCTACCTCATCGTGAGCCGAATCATTTCACCGGTAAAAAGTAACACTAGAATGGAACATTACTGATTTGAAAATATCTTTCACAAACTTACAATATATAAAAATACACATGTACAACACAAAGTATATCATACAGAGGTGAAAACCTGGGTGGGCAGCTGCTGATTGGACGGCTGTGACAGCCATGGTAGATGATTGGTTGCTGGTGCGGCTGTGTCAGTCTCCCGGTCCTCAGCTCCACCTTCAGAGGACAAACTGGTGCTGCTGCACCACTTCACTCTTAAACGTGGGACATCACGGCGCTCTGAGGCGATACAAATGTGTTGTTATCATTGCTGTTCATACACGTACACTCTTGTCTACATGTAAAAATGGTGTGTTTACGCCTGCTCTTCTCTCGCTGCTGTGGACGCACGCCTTCACAATCCTGTGTCTTCCTGTGCATCTGCACGTTAATGAAACCACAAAAAAAAATCATGCCATTCATTTCCTCCCTCTGAACATTTTTAAACTTGTTTGCTGAAACTCAGGTCAATTAAAAGAGATATTATTATTATTATTATTATTATTATTATTATCATTATTACTACAGAAACAACAGTCCTCCCCAGAAGTCCACTGACAACAATGGGTAAAAAAAAAATGCACTTGGAGGTGGAGGCATTAGACTCAGGTTGGAGGCAGCAGGCTCACGTTGGAGGCAGCAGGTTCAGGGTTGGAGGCAGCAGGCTCAGGTTGGAGGCTGCTGAATGGAGACGCTGTTTCACGGCTGTTTCACGGCTGTTTCACGGCTGTTTCACGGCTGGTTCAGCGGGGTATTTGGGAGGATACGATGAAGCCGCAGCAGTAGCCCCGGGCCGCAGCGGTGAGTGTTGGCTTCTCGTTGAGCTCAAACGGACAAAAAAAATGACATAAATAGGAATTACTTAATAAAAACGCCTTCAAACTCAGGGAGCCAGAAACGCCATCAAGAATGACCTCCTAGTGACATAATCACACTCGTGCAAACAGATATGAGAGAACTAATCCCTAGAATCACTGACTGAACATCTAAAAATGTGCTCATCGTCTCTCATCAGCTGCTGCAGACGCTCATTACGACTGAAGCTTAATGAAGACGTTCTTGTGAGATGATGTTTTATCCACTGAGGGCTGGCCTGCGTTCCACTCGCTGCCTCCCTCCTCAGCTGGGAGGAGATCAATATCTGCCTCCTCTGATTCCTCTGTGTAGACGCATCCAAACATTCAGCAGCCAGACAAAGGAAATTGATTTCCAGCTAAAGTTGATATTCAGCCTTACGTGTTCAGGTTGGTCCTCGGCGAGATTCTTAAACTTGGTGGGAAAGCAACCCTCAGCTCTGCTCCATCAGGAAAAAATGGCATCATTCTGTTCTTTATTTGGGGGTTGGGGGGGTGGGGCCTTTGAATTCTTAAGGGTCAGCCACCCTGGATCCCTCCATGACCGTCTGTATCTAGAGCAGACATGAAGATGTTTGCCTCTATTTTTATGGATCTGAAACAAAAACCCCCGCAAGAATTGGTGCTCGAGGCAGCAGATCCTCCAGTCCAGGTAGATACAGGACGTCTGCGCTCATCACCAGCCGCCGCCGCAGCAGACGCGCTGACAGTTTTAAACAGACTGGGCATGTAATTGGAGCACCCTGGAGACGGTGAGATGGAAGACGCTCCACGCTCAGTGACAGGCAGGTGGGCAGCAAGTGTAGCATTCAACGCACACACACACACACACACACACACACACACGCCATATTAAGCTGGTTATATTATTAATGCAGCAGGAGTGATAAATCCTAAGGTTTGTTTTTCCTGCTCTGACAACTTTAGGTCTTTTATCAGCTGATTTGTTGAACAGTCCGCTGCTCTGAACGTGAGCGGCGTGCTCTGTCTGACGTCATTAAGATTTCTGAAGATTAAAGGCCCGTCGGTGTTCCTTGGCGCGACCGCACCGCGACTGTCTGCTGGGCTCGTGTAAATCCCAGCTGAGCTATTTTTACCCTCCCTCTTTGCATGAACAGAACAAACACGTCACATCTGAGGAACGGACTCGATCTGCCTCGCAGCCACCTTTGTTGAATTGCACCATTTTTTTTTTGGTCAAAGTGTTCTAATCTCCTCGTCAGGTTGGTTGTGCATTCGTCGTGCGTCACACGAGCACGACAGCAGCGTGAGACTGAAGAAGCCCAACAGCACAACCACTCTGACACCTGACTCTGAAAGTCTTGGAGTTTAGACTGAACTTCAGAAAAAATGACACTAAATGTGGACTCCCAAGGATATTAAAATGTTCCCTTTACGATCCAACGGAATGATGGACCAGGAGAAACCTTGGTGATGTCAGAATATTTTATTAAGATGAATGCAAATATCACTTCCTGTGACCTCTAGGTGGCACCAGAGAACAAACAGTGTTCACTGTGTTGCAGCCTACCGGTGTCATTTTGATGTCTAATGTTTGTTACCCCTGACTTCCTTCTTGTAACCACAAGGTGGCACCAGGACTTCCTCTCAGCTTGTAGATGTCTTCAGGCCGCAAAGAAGTTTCAGGAAGATCTGACCACATGGAGTCCAGTGACTACAGATTCCTCTAAATTTGTCAAACATGGTCCTGTCATTTAACCAAAAATCACCGTTGTCCCAGGAGTTACATCAACATGTAAAAATATGTCATTACCTATTGCCACCAGGTGGCGCTGTGACTCATTTGCCACATTATTGAATGGATTCTTCGCTGGTACATGCTACTCTCATCCACCAAGCGGATGACTGCGTCATCTGCTGGTTCCAGCTTTTCAAGTATAAGAATCGGAGGCCGACTGTTCCGTATCAGTGAACTGAACATCTTAGGGATGTGGGCTGTTTGCCAAACAAAACCAGAAATGATCAAAGGCTTGGGCAGCGCTACGTTCAAACGAACGTGACCTAATTTGCATCTGGACACGTGTCGCCACTGGCTGGGTGAGGAGATTATCAAGCAAAGCTCTTTGCAGTTTGTCGAAAACTGGCTGAGTAAAATCAGAGCTCTGTCACTTAGAAGCAGATATCCATTTGTCCAACAAGGCCAGTCGTAACTTCAGTAACCCTAATACATACGAACATCACACACGTTGTCATCTTGGCACCCTCAGAGACAAAGAAGAAGGCACGACGCCAAAACTCGCAGCCAACACACGCTGCCTGATGCTGATGCCAGCAGCGTAACAGCTGCCAACTCCACTCATCACCACTCGATAGCTCTCAACAGCTGAGTTGTCCTTTCATTTTGTAAATCCTACCTCGCTGTGTCAAGGTGGCTGTGGGTGGAGAGGAGAAACATCTTTGGTTGTACCTTCCCCTCCTAGCCGTCTCTCATTCCTCTCCTTCATTGTCTCCTCTCACAACATGGCTCCTCTTCTCAAGCCACTTTCCACAATTGCTCCCCACCCCCCGTTCCTGCTTTGATTCTGCAGTAGAAGAATAGATCACGTTCTCATCCCATGATGCCACATCGTGACACTGCCTGGTCTTCATCTTTGTAAATCAAGGGTTTTTTTTCCCCTCTGAACTTTCATACCTGGTGGGAGAAAGAGGCCATGACATCAAGTAGCAACAGTTACACCAAGGACTCGCCTGGCTTCCGTCATGCTGTGACTTGTGGGTCATGCCCCCAGTTGTCCAAAGCAAGGAGTTACATTTCCCTGCAGATGCAGTGGAACGCTGCCTGATTCCCCGGGGCTGAGAGATTCACTTTGCCTGCCCCACGGTCCTGCTCAGACACACTCACATCTTTGGGCTCGGATGGTAAATGGGTTCTATCTAAGTGGCACCTTTCCACCGTTGCACTTGAACTGCTTTGCAATGTCGCCTCACTCACACGCTCACTGTTGGCTGCCATGCAGGGCTCTGATCTGGGCATCGTTAGGGGCTCAGCGTCCAGCTGGAGGACACGTGGACACGTGGACACGGTCTCTGGAGGAGCGGGAGATTAAACCAATAACCCTCTGAGCCGCGCCAACATGCTGACAGAGGCACAGATCCGTGACGAGGGTCAGACAAAAAAGGTTTTCGGGCAAAATTTGTGAGAGTCGGTGAAGAGACTGATCAGTAGGAGTCCTTGACCTTTGAACTCCAAATATGTTTTCAGGTCATCCATGTGTCCGTATGGATGTTTGGAGAGACGTCTGGAGGATGTTTCAGAGATGGTGATACAGACCACTGAAATCTTTTCAGTTCAGCCTTCAGACTCAGGGGACTTTTTTTCCCACAAATTCTCAGAATTTTTCAAAATTCTATTTATTTTATTTAAGCCCAGCAAAAAGCCCTCTGCCCTCCAGGGGTTCCAGAGATTCTGCCTGACAGATACTCGGCACCTGTGTGGAGAAATGGACACGTTGAGGCTGAAGCATAGAAAGACCCCGGCAGCGAGGGAGCAATGGGGACACAATACCTGAAGGAACCTGACTGCTGGAGAACACGGGGGCAGGAGGACAGGGGGTCTGACAGGGAGTTGTTCACACTGGGAGACAGAAGCAAGGTTATCTGAGCGAGAGGCGGAGGGCAGACTAGCTGGCAGAGAAGCAAGGGACCAACACTGTACAAAAGAAACTGCTGCAGAGGAGCAGATAAGATGGTTGACAAAGAAAGAGAGAGGAGCTGACCAGGGAGCAGAGCCGCTGGTTAATGAGCAAACGCTGTGAACAACCAGCTGGGAAAGAGAGCCATTGAATGAGTGGATGATGACTCCGGGGGTGGCAGAGAGCGAAGGATTTGAAGCAGCAGAAAACCGCACAGAACAGTCTGGGACTCAGGGGGGCTTATTTGAAGTGAACTGGAAGATGACAAGAGGCAAGTCCACAAATGATGAGTGCTGGTGCTGCGAGTGGAACACCAACGGTTTGGAAATGTAGAAGAATACAAGAACAGACGCGTATCCATGGCACCGGACCTGCCTCAGCCGTCCCCTCGTTTGGCCAATTAATGCAGGTTTTCTTGATGACTCTGACTCTGTTATGTGGGCTTGCATAATGATAAAAACTGTATTCAATTCTCTTTTCTTGTAATCACAGATGCTGGTGATGAGATGATGTAATTTTATCAAATACATAGCTGGAAGTACTCGGACTGCTTCCCGCCCCCTCTCGCTCTCTCAGCTGCCAAAATCCTGCTGTTCCTCCTCTGGGAGGTTCAAGTACATCAGGATCAGAGTCTTTGGTTTGTCCACAAGCAGCAGACGCTCAGAGTTAAAACGGGTCTTTGGAGGTGCTGCGTCCAATCACTGCGCCCGGTCAGGAGAGTTTAGCTCTGAATGGGTCTCTAACATAACAGCATCACACACTTTCTCAACAGTTTTATCGCAGCAGCTGCCATGCACAGCTCGAGTTCTACTGATGCAGGCAAAGAACAAGTCAACTACAGTCAACCGTCCCTGCTGCACCGGAGGAGAGCAGGGCGTCTATCTGCTCGCCTGGAAAATAAAGGACGATGAGCTCTCCTCGCATTTATAGCTGCCAAACAGTGGGTCATAATAGGAACATTGTCATAAAATTATTAAACTCACACTGACTCCTGTCTCCTGACATTTTCAATAATTTCCCAGAAAAAAAAACGTTACATGGATCTCGGCGGAAGTCTGCGGTGTCTGAGTTCGCGTCTCTTTAAGTCATTTGTAGATGCAGAATTATTTAAATGAAAGGTCAGAAACAGGACCTGCTTATAAGTAGAAGTAAATGCAAATGAAGGCTTTTGCCAGTGTCACCAATGCAGAGACAATTAAGCAGAATTGGAGAGTGACAGCGGTTGAAACACCAAAGCTCAAATCAACATGACTGGCACATCTAATCCCTGCTGCTGCAGTGAGGGAAGCCTCGTTTGCTCTGCTACTTTAAATGCAAACCAATTATATGGGTTAGTATGTACATGTGAGAAATGCTCGAATTAAAACTTTTCCTCATTCCCCAAATCTCCACTCATTCATTCCCCTGACAGCTGCCTTTTATGTTGCCTGTTTGGCCCCAACGTCACATCAAGCTGTTGTTTTGTTTCACTTTACTTCAGAAAGTGGAAACGTCCCACGTGAACAGAGAAATCACAGCTGTGAAAAGTAATCCGGAGTGCGTTCAGGTCAGCCTGAGCAGATGTCAAGCTTCTGCGGGACTAAGCCCTTTTATTTTTTTTTCAAAGAATTTCAAGAAACTGGGGAAGTTATTTGAACGTTTCACTAAGAGTCACGCAACAGTTATGTAACCCAGCATTTGCATATAAAAATGAATGTCCAACACTTGCAGGCAGTTCACATTCGACTTGAGTGCACTGATCTCTGAGGAACGCTCAGAAGTCGCACACGCAGACCGATGAGACAATTTCTTGGAGCCCGCGGTCTTGCCTGATCCCCATGACAGGCGCCTTTCATGTTGCCTGCTTGGCTTACCGAACTCTCAAATTAAATTTCTAATGAGTCCACCCTGTGTGAGAAAACACGTCAACCGTACAGTTCACAAACTTTCTGCAACGCCGGAGTTCCCTAAGACTCTCTTGCCCGAGTCAGCCATCAAGGGGACTGCAGCGCAGCCCAGGGTGTTATTGATTCACTCCTCTCATGTCTTCTCCTCTGATGGGCTACTTTGCTCGACACCTCTTCTCTCTCGGCGGCTCAACGCTACTGTATAAACTCAATGGCACATCTCAACCCCCCAGCTTTAATTAATAGCTTTGTGCTTCCTTCAGATCATCTGTTTCCTCAGACTAATTGCTGGCAGAAGCGTCTCTGCTAATCCAATTTGGAGCTCTGAATAATCTCCGGGAGCGTCTCCGGCATTATTGCGTATTTGTGGGAACCTGCAGGCCTAATTGCTTTTGTGTGTGCATTTCATTCATCTGCTCCTGGAGAAGAATATCTTCTTTTTGAGGTTGGCTATCCAGATTTTCAGCTGCAGCAGTAGATTCCAGACTGACTAAATGAATCGGCTTTGCACGGGAGGTCCTGATGTCTTTTTATGAAAGTAAAGATGAAACATTTTGAAAGGAGACGCCAAAGGTTTGCGAACTACCCAATCAAAAACTCTGCCCTACGTAAACACGCTCTGCTCTTGACGGTTTACTTGGAGACCAACTATGGGCCACAGGATGATTTTCACGGGAAAGATGTTACAGTAACTAAACCAACGTCCACTTATCATGTGTGCAGCTCCCCTCAGCTCTACAGGGCTGTCCTGGCCTTGAGGAAGGTAAAGAAAGATGCTAGCCAAGTTGTGTGGCCCACCGTCACAGCATGAGCTCGGGCAGGATAGTCGTCCATCCTGTAATACAGGATTCAACCACAGGGGGAGCAGTTACATCCGAGAGAGCGCCTATAAGCTCGGCGTTTAGTTTTTACAGCCTGTAAACACTTACAGCAGCGATCAAGTATTTGGGGGGGGGGCAACCTGAAAGCTTGCAGAGGGACCAAAGCTACTGGGACTGTTGCGCTGAATTTTGGATTATTGCAGAAAACAGTTTTATGAGACTTGCAGGAAAATCCTCACAAACGGCTTTTATGATTTGAGGCATAAAGGCAATCGTTGAAGGTCAAAGCTAACGTTAGCCTACGAAGCAACTACGCCATGGATGCATGACCTCAGTGTCGACATCAATAGCTTTCATGCTTCTTTTGTGTTCAGGATTCAGTGTCTGCAACAGCCTGTGGACTGTAGGTTAGCTTCCTGTCAGCAATCGCCATTTTTATGTGCGACGACTAAGGATCTTAGTCCTGCCATTGAACTGAAAACTCATTCAGAGAACCCGCTGTCATGAGGACGAGGGAAGCTCACACCTCACGATGCTGAATCATCTCATGTGTGAGGATTCATCACAGCGTTCACAGACACACGTCCACTGGTCCCTGAGTCTGTTTCCACACACAGCACGGAGGACCCTGGAAACAGAGCCAAGTTAGGGACAAGTTGGTGAATATATCAGATGACGAAAAGCTGGGTTTATCTGCGGATTTGCCTCGTGGAAAGAACGCCAATTTAAATTTAAAATTCCTAAGTTGCGCTTTATGTTTTATGTGTAGATAAGAAACTGTTGCTGACAAGGTCCCTTTATCAGCGTTATGAAGTGTCCCCGTCGCTTCCACAGGCACCAAAATATAAATCATAATACCTGAGGGTGTTTTTTTCTTCAAGATTTCACCTTTGATTGTTGCATATGCATATTAGGTGTTATATATTATTAATACTTTGAAATAAAGTTTTTAGGGGCTTTAAAATAACTTCAAAATCGGCTATTGGAAGTACTTATGTGACATTCGGTGTCTTCTACCAACGGAACTGAAAACTGTGGTACTTTTTGCACCTTTCCCTCCATTCTTTGCAGTATTCAAGAAGTATTTTCTGCTGCAGGATATCGTGTGCATTCTATGGTTAAGCAACTCTGGAAGCTTCAGCCCAGTGTGGCGAATACACAATGACACCTTCGATGCAGCGTTATGAGCAAGTACGACTCAAACCTGGCCGACACTTTGACGGTACACTGCATTTTTAAAGTGATACTTCACTCCCAAGTGTACTTGCCTTTTCAGTATAGCTAAATACACGTGGCATCTACAGTATTTGTGAGTACTCCAACGTGATATGTTTGTTCATCATTTGTTACTTTGAAGTCTTTAACTCTTAAATAAATGGACCTGACATGACCAAATATGATGTGTTGTGACTGAGCAAGCAGATGTTAGTTTGGAGCCTACTGAGGTTCTTCGGGTAGAACAATGTTCTGCGTTCCAGGCCTTAGGCAACATTTGCAAGCTTATCTCTTTAACAACAACATCATGTGATTTAAAGTTGGGCACGTTAAGTCATCTCACCTCCACATTAAAGGTCTCAGCTTTTCTTGTTTCGTGTTTTATCTGCTGCAGATGCTGAGAAATTAAGTTTTTAGCGGAACCTGGGTGCCTCCCGAGGGAGGTGTTCCAGCCAGGAGGAGGCTGAGGGGCACACCGGGGGCCAGGTGGAGGGACGACACCTCCATGCCGACCTGGGAACGCCTCGGGATCCCCAGTCAGAGCTGGTTGATGTGTCCAGGGAAAGAGAAGTTTGGAGTTTCTTGCTTGAGCTGCTGCCTCCGCCAGCTGACTTCAGATCAGCGGTTGAAGCTGGATGATTTTATCAAGTTAGCCATGGAAGCCTCAGTCTTTCGGAAGCTGCAGGTTTCTCTTTGTGTCTTTATGTAACCAAAACATGAAAGAGTGCAACTCTATTTCATTTAAATGTAACACATGTTCACATTCTTCATTTCCAGATGTTGCATTTGTGCTACAGTAGATTCAAAAAACATCAGGTTTAAAAATATTTTAAATAGACGAGACCTCATCAAACTCCCTGCACCACTGGCCTGCAGCCACTGGGTGTCAGTGTGCAGCTATGAATCTGCATCCAGTCGGACCGTCGCCTTCAAACTGCACGTTTCAACTGGAGTGGGTTTGGGGAATTGATCCCTGTGGTTTAACACTGTTTGGAAGGGAGTCTGGGGGCCTGGGGGGGGGGGGGGGGGCGTCGTATGCAGTGGAAGCAGAACCTGATGAGCTTTGACAAAGCTGGACAAATGTCCAATTTACTAAAGTGACTGTTTGGAAAACTTGCTGGCTCCTCCAGTGCAGGACACAGCAGAAAATCCCAACTACATCTTGGGCTCGTCACATCTTTGTGGTTGTTGGATACAACATCACGTCTGACTCCTGCCTCAGATCTCCACGGTCTCCTCTGCAGACCACCCCCCCCGGCTCAGCTCATAAAATGGCTCAGTGCTTTTGTCTTCATCCAGTTGTTTACCGTGTAAATGGAAGGGATCAGACGCCCTTTCAAAGACGCCGATTGGTCCACGGGTACTTGCAGGCTAATTAGCCGGATTAACTAACCTGATTGGCACAACAAGGTTTTTTGTGTCCCATCATCTGAATTAATGAGGCAATCGGAAGAGGAACCTGATGGAGCCGGAGTGAAAGGGGAGGATTCCTGAGCTGAGTGATGAATACGCTGCGTTCTGCTGTTATTTACCGTCTACTGGATGATTCTGTCACATCCTCCACCCACTATTCTGTGGCCCCGCCATCTTTGTCCGACTGTCAGCAGGATTGGACAAAAACTAACACGGTGGGCAGGTGTAGAACGAGCTCAGGAAGAACCCACTTCATCTGGGGAAAGATTAGTCATCGGGCCACCTGGTGGCAACAGGAAATGTTTTTTTTCTCTTTAAAGTTCCACCAGGTTATCTCATATTTGGGCAGTGATTTATTACTGTGAAATTCTGGTCAACATTTTTGATATTTGGCCATTTAACAGGAAGCTGTCGTACCTGGACTCCACCTGGTCAGGGACTGGAGTCCCAGCTGAAGTCATAGTGCCACCTAGTGGTTACAGGAAGAGAACCTGATGAATCTTAAAATAAGACTGTTCGCTAAGTGAGTGTTCTCCGGGCACCTGCTGGTCTGAGGTGCAGCCGTAGTTGCACCCGGTGCCGCGGGAGTCAGAGCCTTGATGCAACGTCCAACACCAGAGTGCTCGAGGGTCGTTTATCACTGCTTGCAGCTTTGATCAGGTCCCAAGCTCAAAGTTTCCAGGGGCCTCGGCGGAGGAATATGCTCTCGGTGCTTCCTGGCGGGACTAGTTTTCTGACAGCTCACGTGCTGTGGAACCAAAGTAAACCTTGGTGTTTGATTCGGTTTTATCTGACAGTCCAGCTGGTGAGTCCTGATTCTCACGAGTCTTTCCAGGTTGATTGTGATTTGGTCTCTGTGGCTTGTTAGAGCCAAATAACCTCCGCTGCTGATATTTTGGGGAATTGCAGGACTTCGGCTGCAGTTACGCTGAGTGACATTTTGCAGCCCTGCCAATCACACTGAGTGCTTGAACTTTTTCTCTTCGGTGACATTAAAAAGAACATAATTGATTTCACGCTGGCCTGTTCAAGAGGCGTCTTCAAACAAAATGCCATTTCCGGATTCCCCTGGTGAGACTGGGACGTTGCATTATTGGCTGTTATTAATCAGGTGCAGCAATAAACACAGGGAGACTTCAACATGCGAGTTTTGCTTATCAACAAAAAACTTCCACAGGAGACCATTTAGCATTTCTTAGACAATTAGTAAGCAAATATATTCAAGTTTTAATGTCTTTGAACTCAGGTGACCCTGTTAAGCAACCCTCAGTTTAGTTCCCACTTTAATAATTAACATAATCATCTCTCACAATGCTGCAGCATGCCGAGCTCTGACTGTACTCGCCTCCTCTGCTTCATCTCGACCAACCGCGGCGTCTGCCTTCCTCCTCTTCACCTACCAGCTCATCATTCATCCTCTCACTCGCTGAACAATCAGGGGCTTCGTTTTTGTTGATTTCCTGCTGCAGCTTCTTCACACGCATCCTTGTTTGTCAGCAACTGTGATAATAATTGGATGACACAGGGTTCCTAACTGCTCAGCACCCGTTTCCAGACCACCCAAATTTTCTGAAAGGCAACAGATCACGTGGGCGCCTCCTGTGACCCTGTTTGGGACCCGACCAATCCAGCTGAGGCTGCCCAAAAACGCAGCTTCGATTCAGAGTCACGCGTCTCAAGTCTGATTCCATCTTTTTCCGGATTTTTTGGGGGGGGGGGTTTGTTTCACAAGTAACACATGAAGTCCCATCTCTGTTTTGAGAACACTCATTAGTAGCTGCTCCGCCATGCTGACAGCTTGTATCCACCACACACACACACACACACACACACACACACTCTCCTGGGTTCCAGCAGTTACCCTGCATCAATATTCTGCCTTTTGACTCGCCAGTTTTTGTTCTTAGTAGAATTTTGGACATAAAAGGACACGCCTTCTTTAGGAGCGAGAAACGATGTTGCAAAGTTTTACACTACGTCGACTCGCCATGTGAAATGTCCTTCAGGTGCCATAAATGCTGCATCACATGGTAGCAGGTGGTCCCGTCGGTGAACATCTGTTTCTTTTTCGTGTGTACCAACACGTGCAACCACAGAAACCTCAGATTTCTGGGATGAAAATAAAATGCAGCACTGTTTCTCTACGGTGATGAGGTACAATGGAGGCAACTCTGCAGAGAGCGTTGAATCCTAACAGGAATGATGTCATCGCCACAAACAAAACCTCGCCCCTCCCTCCCCCGCCCCCTGCTGTGTGATACCGACGTTACTCATATGAAGCACGTCTCTTGATTTATCGAACAGGAAAACAAATGGGTGGTGAAGCCAAATCAATGAGGTGAGTATTTGAGATCAGTCCTGCAGCTGCACTCATGGCTTCCATTCTCTCTCTCTCTCTCTCTCTCTCACACACACACACACACACACACACACACAGAACAACCAAAAACTCATTTAGGATGACAAAGACTAAACATAGCAATGCCTGCAAAGAGAAATCTGCATTCCTCAAAACTGTCATCTCTTCAATCTCACGCTGACAGTAATGATCCTGAGGCGCCGCCATTTTGAGACATGCAATTTAAAAGAAAAAATGAGTTCAAAGAAGAAATGCCTCAGCAAGAGAGAGAGAGAGAGAGAGAGAGAAGTGGAGGGGGTTTGCTGTGAATCATTAGTTCAATGGGAGCTCTGCTGTTCCAGGACTAATTGAGTATCAGCGTGAGCCACAGGCGGGTCGGCCTCAGAGCTGCTGTCGTCAGCATGAGCAGGTGGGCGGCTCACAGAGGTGAAGCTAGCAAAAAAAAAAAAATGGAGCCATACGGGAGTCCCTGAAGTTAACACCGCGATGCTTTGAAGGCTTCGGTGGACAAGCTGGAGGGAGACTGAAGGAACTACAGGCAGTAAAAGGTTCAACATCTGCGTCTGTCTTCAGAAATTAATGATGTGCATTCAGTAAATATTCAGTTTGACTCGTCACTGCGGTCGTTGTGGATGAATGCCACTCCTGTCTTGTGTGATTATTTGTCTGCGGAGAGTAAAGTCCTGCCACACGTCTGACTGATTGATTCCTTTGTTGCAGCTGCCACCGTGTCAACGCTTACTGACGACCACGTCATATCTCGGTGTTTTTAACGCTATCTTATGACAGCAGCGCTAAGTGAGCCGTGCAGCTGCTGCCCCTCACTGCAGCAGGAGCAAGGAAGCAAAAGTAGCCCAAATAGTAGGGCAGCTCACTCCAGACCTCAACAAGCTACGCGTCGCTCTACGTGTCAATGGGGGAGCACGTGTTCTTCTTTTGTCAAGCTTCTGTAGCATAGAGGAGGTGGAGGAAACGCCATCACTCACCCATGACGTGTTGGTTAGCCAGGAAACAGCAACATGGTGGAGTTTCGTCTAGTGAGGGACGCAGCTGGTGTTGGTGCCAGCGGGCCTGGTGGAGCGACTCCATCAGCACGGGACCTTCACGCTGCTGCCTGGGCAGCCTAGACTGTCCCAACGCTGGCGAGCACAGCATTCATCCCACCTTCATCTCTTTCAATGCAGAACGAAACCTGAAACAGCTGAGAAGTGTAGGAAGCCAGCGCTCACACACCTCGAAGTGCGCGGCGCCGTCCGCTGCTGACAGTCGTATGGAACGACTTCTGCGGAAAACAGTGGTGTCCTGAGCTTGTTTGCCACGTACTTGGTATGATAGCTGCCAATGTTAAAACCATACGGGCTACGTTTTTAGGTTTCAGCTGCCCTTGTTGGTTTTCTTCATGTTCAGACATTCTTCATCAACCCACGAGGAACGTGCGGCTGTGGTCACTTTGGTCCGCAGGTCAACATCTGACACTTTGGCATCAGAGACACAAAAGGTTGTTATCGAGATCCAATGATGTCCTTTTCTTTATTACTCTTTGCCACTGGTGCTCTCTAATATCCATGCAGAGTCAAGGTTTTTATTCCTCTCTTAGGAAAGACATATTTCTTGCTGACATGCAAGTCACAAAGACAATTAACTTATGACCTGCAGACTAATCAGCTCCACTGCCGCCACTCAAGAGACGCCCAACACTGAAAGAGACAATTTTCGTTCCTCCTTGAAGGAAGGCAGCAGCAACTGGCCCCTAATCTTCACTCGCTGATTAGAAAAAGACTTGAGAGGGAAATGATGAATTTATGGAAGTAGCCGTACCTTAATAACGTCAAAAATAAGAGTGTGATCAGAACGGAAATAAAATATTACTTAATTTGTGGTCGTGAGTTTCATATTTCGGGGGGGGGGGGGTGTGATGGTTTCATGATTTGGCGACTCGTCCATCAGGGAGGAAATATAAGTGATGAGAGCTTAATTTCTTTACTCTCATTAATTTTCATTAGGATTCTTCAACTGTGAGTTTGGTTTCAGCGCAAATCTTTCCAGAATAGCAATTAGTGAAAACTGAACGACTCCCGCGGCGTCAGAGGAGTCGGTGTGGATGAAGTCCAGCCCTCAGCGACCTCAGCTGACCTCCTGATGCCAGACCAGCTGCTCTCGTCATGCAGATCACTCTCACTGTACCTCCGGTGTTTGCTCCTTCAGCTAATGATGAATTTTCCCTTTTCTGTCCTCTATTTGAAGGTGTGGAGAGATGTATTCTTTGGCCCTGAAGGAGGAATTTCACTTCATCTTGGCTCCGTGTTTGCCTTCATTTCAGTTTTGTTATGATTCGCTTTCCAAGCATGAGGAATGGTTAGATATCAGACACCAACATCTGTCTCCTCATACCCATAAACCCTTGCGTTTCGGGCCGTTTGCTGTATTTGTTCAGGATTATCCGCTCACTGCCTTACAGACCGTGCTGCGGTTATCTTGTTAGCCCACAGATACTGAAGTTATGTTTTGACTTTCTCTGTGTGCTTCTTTGATGTCATCTGTGTGTTCCAATGGTAGAATTAAAGAATCGCTACAGTCCAAATAAACTTCTCAGAACATGCGTGTTGGAGCGTCTAATCAGTTCAAATAGACAGCGACTCCGCTGTTGCAAATCCCGTTTCACTGATTCAAAGTCGCAAATCTCAGTTTGCCCGGAGAGGTTCAACGATCTTCGAGGAACGGCACCCTCGTCGACCCTCGACTGCAGCGAGCAGAACCCTTTGAGAGGGGGGAAGGAACAAAGAACCTCGGGGAGACGTGCCATCGGGTTCGGACCATCGGGACTCAGAGCCGGACGCCGGTTTATTCCTGATGGTTTTGGACACAAAACAAGCAGCTGGCCAATCACAGCAGAGTGGATTCATGACACGTGAGGGCTTTCTGACCACAGTCATAGCAGAAGTACAGAATGTTGAGAAGTGCTGGGAAAGGCGTGGTGACTGGAGACGTGCTGAAACCTGCATACCCCCCGCTTTTCCTAATATCAGAATAGCAACCTGCTATGAACTTGATGAAGTTCATTTACCCTCAAGGACCAAAACAAAAAAGAAAAAAAAAGCACCAGGAAAAGAGAAGCGATAAGTTTGTTATGCTGAAGTCTTTAAAAATGAGGAGGGAAAACAGACAAAGGAACAAGACAGAACGACATCAGAAATCCTGCACTCCTCCACCTGCTGTCACGTGAGCTTTCAGTCTGGGCTTGAAGAACCTGCTCCTGCAGCGTTCCTCCACCTCACTCAGAACTTCAGGTCAGAAAAAGCAGTCCCGAGTCGTGTCCTGCAGCTGAGAGGAGACAGAACTCTGGTGTGCTCAGGGTCTCTGGTGTGCTCAGGGTCTCTGGTGTGCTCAGGGTCTCTGGTGTGCTCAGGGTCTCTGGTGTGTTCAGGGTCTCTGGTGTGTTCAGGGTTTCTGGCGCTCATGATTCCTCACCAGTGTCTGCAGTTCTAACAGCTCACGTCCCTGAAGATCGTGCGTGCTGCTGTGAACGTGACCGCCACGCCCTCGTCTCCGTTTCCCCAGCATCACCTCGTCTAGCTCGCCATCTCCGAATGGAACATCATCGTTCCTCAACAGTGAGTTGGATCTTATCTCCATCTCTTATCCGGTTGTGCTGAGGGAACATGAAAGGACGGATGGAATGAGAGACAACAATCAGATGCGTGTGTGTTTGTGTGTGTGTGTGTTTGTGTGTGTGTGTGTGTGTGTGTGTGTGTGTGTGTACCTGCATACAGAGGCCTGGCCTTATGTAGTTCATCATTTTTAGGTTTGGGGTTAGAATTAGGTCACGGTTAGGGTCAGGCTTAAAGTCAGGATTGGGAATGCATTTTGTCACTGAAGGTCCTCGTGTGTGTGTGTGTGTGTGTGTGTGTGTAATCAGACCCCTGTCTAAACAGACAAGCACAGGTGGCTTCGTGTCTCTGGGAGAAAGTGTTGGAACTGTTGATGTGACACCTCCGCCTCACCTCGCCGCTCTGGGTTGAGCCGGTAACTCAAGACACGCCACCAGAACGCTGTGGGTGTGTCAGGCCCCAGGCGCTGAACCGGTGTGTTACCAGACCGGCCGACCAGATCACATTACTGTCAACTGACTTGAAACCTTGGCTCACTCAAAGGGTGTCACTTGTTTACCACGCACTCACCGTCAGACGTCCTGCTCCCTCCACGCAGCTTCTTTGCTGGATCAGAATTCAGAAAAGGCCTCGTACTGATCGACCGCCGTCTCAGGCTAGTCTGGGGGGAGGAGCTGTGAGAGAGATGATGGAGGAGACCGCGTACACACCCACAATTCCTAGCTTTATTTCCGAGCGTTTTTATTCATTCTTAGCCTGTTGATATAGAGCCTTTTGTTGAACAGTCAAACAAAAGATTTCCTCGTTAGTGATCCCCACAGAGAAGTGCTTTTCAGTATAAAATACGAAATTAAACCAAGTACGCAAATAAACAGAATAGAAACTACTGAGCTGATGCGGCGCCATGGATGTTCACATTTCATTAAACGATGTGGACTCACATGATGCAGAATAAACCTGAGGCTTTGAGGCCTGTGGGCATTTGAACACTTTGGGATTTCATAAGAAGAAGTGAACCTTGTGATGTTCCTGGCAGCACAGACATCATAAAAACTGTAATTTCTCCTCTCGCTCGTCTCTGCATAAAAGGCTCTTTCATAGAAATGCTTATGAAAAGGCAGCAAAGGCATATCAGATTGAGAAATGTAATAGTTTTCACTGAGGCCATTTTGGGGGAAAAGGAAAGGTTATTTGGTTTGCTGGAAGGGGGGAGGGGGGGCGGATGGGGGGGCAAGCGGACGGACATGTTGTCAGTGTGTGCTGCAGCTCGGCGTGTTTCTCCAGCAGTGTTTATGGAGTATTTAAAAGCCCCCAAATGTGCTGCGGTTTGCGGCCTACAAGTCCTCCCCAAAACCTCTGGGCGAGCCGCCAAGGTGGGCTTACAGTTCAAATAAACAGCACTGACATGGCGGCGCGTGAGGCGGGGGTGTAGGAGAGGGTGAGTTGCTGACTCCTGGATTATAAAATAACCCGGGCAGGTTTTTACCTGCCTGATTAAGACTGCATGAGCAGCCTGACCACTTGGCCTTGGCTGGGCTTCCTCCCAGTGTGTTTGGAAGGCTCTCACGTCTGAGAGGGGTGTCATGGTGGAGAATGTGGTCCCACAAGTTACTGGACTTTCTACAACAACAAGGTGCAAATAACACTATGTTATGGTATAACTATGCAGAACGTTGGGTGGTTTTGGTGCATAACTCCCCAGGCTCAAGGACCAGCCTGGTGGGGGTCTGCCAGTCCTAAGAGGACCGGAGACAAGAGACGCGGGTTCAGCTCACCGGTGGCCAGCGCCGGTCGCTGCTGTCCGGTGTCGGTTCTCAGCTCAGGTTAGAGGTTGGTGTTTAAAGCAGACCAATCCTCACGTGCGTGGTCTCCTCATGGCTGCGAGGGTCCTTGGGGTTCCTCGGCTTCCTCCAACAAGTACAAAACAGGCAGGTTTGTAGGAAACTAAACCAGTACAAACGACGCTGCGCCCCAGTGGGACCCTCCTGGGTGCGTGGACGTCTTCACCACCATGGTGGATGTTCAGGCGGGAGCCGCCATGTTTGTTTACATCCAGAACCTCCCCAGATGGCGGCGACCAGTTGGAGTTGCACTCTTTCTCTCACGTGATTGTATGAAAATGGGCCGGAACATCCTTTTTTCCTGAGATCATTCATCACAGCGAGTTATTTGTCGGCTCCGTGTGAGAGCAGTGACGCGACCAATGAGGAGCCGTTTTGTTAAGATGACGGACCTGCTAAAAGGTCTGCGGAGTTAAAGTCATTAAAAGTTCTCCGTTTCTTTTTTGTAACACTTTGCAAATGCACTTTGGCTCCGTAGAGGAAAAAAAAAAAAAAAAGGTTTGTCATGATTTTTGCAAGTCAATTGAGTTTAATTACAAGGGTACTCATTGGATGAATTTGAAGGCTGAGACCTCACGAAGTTCAACCCTCGACTTCCCGACAGCAGCAGCAGCTTCTCTAATTGAAAGAAGTAAAGCTGCTGAATGGACACTTTGCAGTTCAAACACTGAAAATTAGCCTGATTGGACAGATTGGAGCAGCGGACACCACGTTATGATGCAAATACTGGGCTCCTCGAGGTAAGCCAGGGTAGGACAGGGACTGGAGACATCCTGCAAACTAAAATAAGACAGAGGGATTTGTATGATCAATTACATATTAATATTTTGATAAATTGTGTATCTTCAGCTGCCGTTGTAAACCCTCAAGGAATTCATCACCAGCTCAGACGTCTGCGTCATGACTAAACAGGAGCTACAGCACTAGCACTCACTGAGCTAAGCTAACTAGCAGTCAGCTGGTCTCTGGGGGGCTCAGCACCACAGAGGAGGGAAGGCGATCCATCCGCTCCTCTGCTTCTGGATGAAAAAGGTGCCATGTTCTTTTAAGTACTGGGACGTCGGGCTTGATGGATCCACGTGTATGCGGAAACGTAATGGTAACAACTTCATAATTAATGTAGGACTGCAAAAACTACAGTTGCCTTAAAAGGTCTTACGGGTGGAGCTGGAGAACCTGCCCGCGGAGCTGAAAGCACAGTTCAGTCGCGAGGCTTTGTTTTATGGCTGCAGTCCGTCCTGCAGGTGTGCTGGGGGGCAGTTACACCCCGCCAGAGCAGGTTTGTATCAAATTTAATGGCGTGGCTCTGCCAATATTATAGCTTCCACTTTTTTGGACTCTCAATGTTTCATTGGGTCTCCCTGAAGAGTCCTTCAGAGGTCTACAGCTCCGCGACCGGCAGGCTCAGTTTGCTCCGCACAGCGTCCCGTCTGTGACCTCACAGCTTATTCACAGGGGCGGAGCACCTTCGTCACCGCCGTACCGATGAAGCCACACCCTAAATCAAACCCTGCTTCCTCTTCCATGGGTTTGAGCATGATTATGTATTGGAGAAGACTTGAAGGTCACAACGTCTGATCTATGACAGTGATTGTAATACCGAGAGACACTCGCTGGTCCGTGGTACTTAAGTGTACTTAAGTACTTCGTCCCTCAAACTCCCGATGATGCTCGGGATGACCGCCAAAAACCTGCGTCACCGTCATCAAACACTAGTGAAGCTTTTTTTACTCGTACAACTTAGGAACCGTATTGTCAGACGTAACGTGGAGAAACGAGGGACGAATTTAGAGAGGAGCACATTTTGATGGTCAAGGCCAAACAAAGACATCACATCGGTCTGTTCAAATGTGTCGGAGTGGCAGGGACCTCCAAAGGTACTTTCATACCCAAAGTTGACCCCAGGACTACAGCCTCGGGTTGTAGGATGGCAAAACGCACCAGAAGATGTAGCGTCGAAGCTGGTGACAGTGATGAAGTAGAGCATGGGGGGGGGGGGCCTTGGAGGAACCGCCAACTGCTAACAGTGCAGGAGCGTGACCTTGTACGTGAGGACAGGAAATAGTGTCTGCTGCATCCTCCAGGTTTCCACAGAAGAGAAGAAACAACAAAAATAAAACTCGAACTGGCAGTGATACTTCACCCAAAAAGTCTATGAATGTGTGTTGAGTTCATGGAGACATTTTCTTCCCTCCTGCTTTACTTCTTCATGACTTCAGAAAGCAGAGAGAGCCAGCCACGTATACTTAGCTCCAAGCTAACGGACGGCTAACAACAGAATCAGCTACCACCTCGTTCGTGCTCGTTCATGGTCGCACCATAGCAGTATCTGTCCTGGTCCCTGCTTACCCAGCCATCCAATCACAGTAGAGGAGGGTCGGGGCAAGCACCATATTGACCGCCAGGGTGCGTGTGTGTGTGTGTGTGTGTGTGTGTGTGTTTAACACATCATATATCTATACACATATATACATACATATATACACATATATACACACACACACACACATATATATAAATACATATATACATATACATATATAAACATATACAAACACACGTGTTACCAAAGTTAAAACTGTATTGTCAAAGGTAGAGTTCTTGAAACGGATCCGTGCCGAAAAATAATGGCTTCTTGTGTGGTTCATGCTCCACAAGACAAAAGAAAAAAAAAAAGAGGGTTCACTGACAGACAAACAAACCAACAGCCTCTCGGTGGAGGTTATAACTCGCTAGCAGCTTGTCAGCGCCCGCGATTATTTAACTGACAGGTATCGATGGTGAAATATGGCGAGAACTTCTCCTCGGCCCTCAGCAGCCTTTTCAGACATAATGAATTGTGATGCCAGTTGTCAGTGTGCTGCTGTCAGGGCAAAGACGCGGGGAGAGAAAGCCATTCTGAGGCGCATATACCTCTTCTTCCTCTTTTTTTTTTTTCCAGGATGGCCGGAGGGTTGTGGGGAGGTGCAGGAGGTCGTGCTAGGATAGCTGACAACACAAAAACCCATTTAGAGGGCTTTAAAAAAAGTCCAGGGAGTCACTAGTCAGACAGATTGAGGGAGGAAGGGGAGCATGTACTGTAATTGGAAAATGTTTTTTCTCTGTCAATCACATGGGGGTGTTTAAAGAACCTGTTCTGCTTATTTTGGACACCTAAAGGTGCGTATGAGGTTCAAGCCTGTTGTTGGATTGGAGCTCCAAAGTGTCTGCAGTGGCTTTGACCACATTAATGTTGACAACATGGAAATGATAAAAATCTGTGATTATCTGCAATCCAGGGTTTTTGTAACGACATGTGGGACTTAAGTCACGAGACTGGGAAACGAGCCTCTTTTTAATTTGCATCCGGGGAACTTTACACAGACAAATGTGCTTTTTTGATTTGGAGTCAGAGGTTGAAGGTGCCGGAGGACATTTGTTGGATCTTGAAGGCCACACCAGGTTCTCTAAGTCTGTACTGCTAGCATAGCGTGCGGGCATGCATGCTGGCTGTCCCTGCCATAATATTGAGTGTGGATGCATGCAGGCTTTCTGTGCTAGCATAGTGCGTAGGCAGGCATGCTAGTTCTCTGTGCTAGCACAGTGTGTGGGGAGGCATGCTAGTTCTCTGTGCTAGCATAGTGCGTATGCAGGCATGCTAGTTCTCTGTGCTAGCATAGTGTGTGGGGAGGAATGCTTGTTGCCTGCGCTAGCATAGTGTGTGGGGAGGAATGCTTGTTGCCTGCGCTAGCATAGTGTGTGGGGAGGAATGCTTGTTGCCTGTGCTAGCATGCGCGCTAGCTCAAGTCAACAACAGCCCCACATCATCAAATCATCACAAATTTTGCCACTAGATGTCTCTGTAGTGGTGGAACGTGATATACCAGGACGCGTTTTCAGAAGGGAACAAAACCTCATGGAGCCGAGAGCCCCTGCTAGCAGAGAATGCTAATGGTAGCATACCTTGCTGCTTGGCGATGGCGTGTTTTTCTGAGTTTGCCGTAATTCCGGCCATCAATTACAGAGAATTTAATTTCATTACGAGCTGCAGTTTTTCAAAATGTTATTGATTTTTAATTTCTTTTCCTTCCATTTCATTGAATCGCTCATACAGGTGAAAACCCGAGGAGAGAAACCAGGGGAGGAATAACCATCAAAACAAGGCTGGCGATCACATGACCAAGCTGGTTAAAAATGATCACACTTATTATTCTTAATGGCCAAATCACCATGCCACTCCAAATAAAACAATACATTTCCTGTATTTTTTGTCTTGAAAGCTCTGCCTGTAACACTGGAAGGAACTTTTGAGAGAAACACACACATCCAGCTTTGTATGAATTCTTGAAGCTATGTCATGATAATATATGGAGCGTCATGGACAGTTTGCGAGGGAGCAGCAGTGGTGGTGTAATAATCTGGCTCCTGGCTGCTCGTTGGAGGGTGAATATGTTCTCTTTGATGAAGCAGAACTGAGAAAAACAAGCAATCTGTGCTGAACAGACGATCCTCACACCAAAGCATCTGAGGGAGAATGTGAGGAATTATTTTGGATGCAGCGAATCTTGTTTGCTGACAGTGTGAATTACAAATGCCTCTCGCTGATTCACTGAAACTCACTCGAGAAAGTGGAGGAGGAGCAGCGACGGAACAAAATGTCAAGCTACGACGTGACGCTACCGGTCCACACACACCGCTGCTCTGTATTATCACCAGCAATGACTGATCACAGGACTTTTCTTACAACTTCTTCAAGTTGTAAAGTCGTACATCTGTAGGTTCTTCTCTACTTTTTCTAACAGGCTGGTTGCTTAAATGTAATCTGGACATCTCAGAGACACAAACGTCCACTGGCAGGATGAACTAAAGGCTGCTCGTTGGTTCCCTCAACCTCAGGAAACAAATCGTGAGTCCGGGTTAAGTGGGAATTAGTGTCTGATTAATGGTCAGAGGAACACGTTTTCCTTTTGTTCTCTGTTTGGTCTCCCCTGAACACGCGTTTCCACGCGGAACCACGGCGTGTCCAACTCATTCCCACCAGTCAAATTAGGTTTCTTAATGCTGCCATTAGGCTTAGAGACCAGAGTCAAACACTCATTCCTCCTCCACAGACGTCTGCGATGCGCTAACAAGCTTGAGAAAAGCTCGCCCTCGTTGGGGCTGAGGGTCACCAACTCGGGTTTTGTTGGAAACCAATAATTATGCTGCAGCTAATCGGCGTCCATTATGAAGCCCAGCTTCAATCTTCAGCTGCGGCGAGCAGCGGCGTCTCCCAGACACACAGCCGGAGAACTCGCTCACAAACACAGACATGATTATCTAATAGACTGCAGGGAGGATAATTGCATAAACAAATCAATATCAGCTCATTAGCGGAGCTGCTGCGGCTAAAAGGTCAATCCCACCACCCATCACACGCGATTCACTGTTTATAGTCAAAGATACACTTTCTGTGTTTTACCCAGCGGCGAAGCAGGTACACGCAAACACGAGGACGTGCCAGTAAAGTCACGGCGTCCTTGAAATGGCAGAGTGAATCTGTTGGGGTGCCTTGCGTTTGTATCCCAAACCCTGCAGAGACACGCGGAGCGTTCAGCTTGACAACAAATATGAAGTCGATGAAAAATTCATGTTATTCAAGCGCCGTTTCAAAGCAAATTTATGCCGGTGCATTTCTTTGAGCACAGCCAGTTCACCTGATTTATAGGGAAAATAACACTCCCTCCTTTGTCTATCGAGTCCTACAGGTATTTTTAAAACATCCGTATTTCAGACTCCTGTCTTGACTGGAAAACAGCAAACGTGAAAAGAGCCTTGGTTGAGCAATGAGCAGCGACGTCTCTCTCCAGAAGCCAACGTCTCTGCTGCTCTGGATTACCCGCCCAAGGGTGTCAGACCCTTTTGCTAAAATTATGGAGAAGAACAGCGTTAGCTCTCTCACCCTGGAGAAGAACCCGCCATGACACCAACCAATGGCTGCGTTTGTCCTCCGTGACCCCAGCGCTCCCACCAATACCTGCGTACCTGCTAATGTGGGTGTCAGGCAGGTGTGATGGAGGCAGCTGCACCCATCACACCTGCCTGTCACTGTCAGATTGGCTTCTAGATCCGTTACGTCCTCGCACCTCATCACTGAGGCAAATATCCACCAGTGCCTGGCAGTCGTCCGCTGCCTCTACCAGTCAAACCAGTGCTAGTGTTGCCTACCAACATGGAGGTCGCTGGTTCAGTTCGCCGTGTTGCCTCCGGGTTGATACAACCAGCTGCTAAGACAGCCGTGGCTGCGCTAGCGCCTCCTCTGGTTGGTTGAGGTGCCTGTTCCCAGATCAGCTGATTCAACCGCTTCTCAGGTATCTGTGGTGCTCATGCTTGACTGACGTGTCCGGAGGCGGCTCAGAGAGGAAGCCAGTAGGGGTTCCCAGGCCAGCGTGGAGACAGAATCCCTCCACCTGGTCCTGGTGTTTATTTCCATCCCAGATTATTAACCTGAGTCACTTTCATCTCTGGTTTGGTGAGAATTTCGGCCGCCCCCGGTTGTGCTTGTCATCAAGCTCCTGGTCTTTGTTGTGTCTTGTATGAATTCTGCAGAACAAATTAATTTGCTTTCTCTAATGCGGTGAAGGAAGTGCTCTGAAAAAAAGAGATCATTCCCGCGTGACATCACGTATGGCTCATGCTGTTCTCTGCAGGAGGAACATTGTGTGCAACATACTGGAAACAGTGAATTACATGAACCTCCCCTACACGTTGTTGCTTCACAAATAGAACATGTTTAGCAGCGCATGGCTCTGGTGGAGTCCAGTGCGGGGAAAACAAGGCTTTTATTATGCGTCTCTCTTCTACGCCAGACGAACTCATCCACCTTAAATACTTTTTCCTAATGACATTTTGGTTCTGATTAAACTGTGAATACGGATTCTTATCTCACTGGACGGAGCTGTTGAGCAAGATTTTTTACTAAAATGGCAGAAAATATCCGAAAATATACAATAAAACTGAGGATTATTGTATACACATAGAAACGTTCCACAGGACGATGAACGTTGACTAATTCTAGTTCCAACCTACTTTTGGTTCCATGGTCAGACCAGGGGCCCACCGGGGGTCCCTCATGCTCCATCCAATCATGACTTTGTACCTCTGCACCAGGTGACGCTGCAGGCACCATGTTTCCACGTTGTCGTCGTCTCACGAACACCTGGAAGGAATTTCATCACGTCCACTGGGACTCCAGGATGACCCGAAATTATCTTTGGGGTTAAAGGTCAAGGTGATGGGCACACAATTGATTCTTCGTGGGAGTGGAAACCTCCCTCTTGGGTGTCATTGGGACGAGAGCGCCAGCATCTACGGACTCTTGAGGATCAAGGAAATGCTCACACAGCGAAAAAAAGAAATTAATTCCATTTTCCCACAATTTGAAAAGTCTGAATAAAATTGAGCAGAGAACAAGCTGAACAAATGATAAAATATTGAAATTATGTTGAATATTCTTTGACAAAACCTTAAAAAAAAAAAAAAGGGACATACCGCGAAAAATATCTCGCTGCTTGGCGGGAAGCTAAACTTGCCTCCAATCTCGACGGTGGAGGTTCTGTTCAGGTTCTACAGTACTAGTGTTGTAGAACCTGAACAGAACCAGGAGCAGCAGGCATTGATGATCTACGGTGCGTTCACACGGCTCGTTAGACACATTCACCAGAGACGCTTGCTTCTTATTTGAATTTTATTCCTAGTATAACAGACATACAATGGTGCTGTGAGACCAAATTCATAGTAACTGAAGAGGCTTCGCCTGGAAATCCAACAGAAGAGAACATAATACTGAACCAATGAGACCCCACCCAGAACAATGTATTTACACCAAATCAAATACTGATACAGCCCCCCCCCCCCCCCCCCCCCACCCACACAACCCCCTGAGTGCTGCAGCAACTCCTCTGTTACAGCTGGAGGTTGTGTATCTTTCAAAAAAACAAAAAAGAATACTGGTTTGGCCTCATTTTCCTTCATGTACTCCAGTTCCCGCTCTCGTAGGGTCAAACAGGCTCTGGGAAAATTCCAATCAATAAACACCTTTTATAGTGCTGATGCAGTAAATATTGTCGTGCTGGTTACACAGAATCGATCATGTTTCCAGTCGTCTGTGGCAAAAGTGACTCAAAAGTGCAACAGTGGAGCTTGTTGGAGGAGTGATGTTTGAGAGGCAGACCTCCAGCAGATGTTTGGCAGCGCACCGACCTGGAAGCAGCGACCACTTCCAGTATTGATCCGAGGAACAATCTCAGCTTGTTGGATCAGATCATTGCACCTCTCCACCCGTGTCCGTGACAAAAACTTTGCTACGTCCCAGTATTGACACCCGGGTGAGTCAGAACCTACAGCTGCAACCACTGCAGAAGTCCAGCAACATGCCTCTGATTCCTAGATTTTTATGAAAAAAAAAAAAAAATCCAACAGAGTGAAATTTTTATACATCTACACGAGCTAAAGAATATTCTCAATCTTGCTGAACACAAAAAAGTAAAGACGAAAACAGACGAGAAGACAAGTTGCCTTCTCTCCACTGCATCAGGAGCGGAGACCCACTGAGACGAGCCACCCGCTATTTAGCTTAGCGCAATGAATGGAAGCGGATGGGAAGTGTTAGCATACATCCGTCTGTAGTCGTCAAATTGATCAGGTTCAGGATGTTGGAGTGCCCAGCAGGAATCCTCCTCACCCTCTCCTACAGGGTCAGACAGAAGTCGTAGAAACAGTCGCTCTTCTAGTCGTCAACAACCGTTTGGGTTTGTTGGCTGAAAGCACAGCGAGGCGTTCAGGTTCACCACACCCAGCACTTTCATCAGGACAGTAGTTCTGATTCATATATGATGTTCACAACCTGAGTGGTATTAATTATCAATTTAATGAACAAACAGCTTTGACGACTCTTGACTGGAGTATGCTAACATTTCCCATCTGCTACCATTCATTGTGCTAAGCTAACTAGCACGGGTCTTTCTAATGCAGCACACAGGACAAAAGGGTCTCTTTCTTCTTGTCTGGTTCTGGGGAAGATGGAAAATACACGAGTCCCCCCCCCCCCCAAAAAAAGTTGGCATGTTCCTTTAAAGTATGACCTCTACACTGGCTACAGTCTGTAGGTGATAACTTATTACTCTTTTTGAAACGCAAAAACACGCTACCGCTAGAAGAAATAAAAGTGAAGTTAGCAACTGCACCAATTGAATCCTGGTGGAAAAAAACAAAATACAGAGGCAATCAAACCTGAACATCTGCAGTCTGAGGCCGTCTGCTGTCGCTCTGCTTCCCCAAGAACCTGCAGCTCCACACTTCTCGGATGAAATACAAAACAAGAAAAGCTAAAGAAATGAAGGGTTTCATTCCAAAACAATTTCCATACAAACTGATGTTTAGTATCTCCAAAATTATACAATAATGTGTGTGTAAAAAAAAAAAGAAAAAAAAAGAAGTTATTTTCTGGAACAAAAACAAACAAAAAAAGGCTCAGGATACTGAATATATTACAAAAACACTGCTCATTAGTGAGTTACAATCATACTTGCAATTATCAATTCATCAGAACATTTCTTCAATGACAAATATCTCATTCTGGAATGAAACTCTTCAAATATACAATAGATACTGTCTGACTCACACTGACGACCATAGAAAATGAAACACCTACGACACACTGTAGCATAGTAGCCGTCTGAGCCCCTTGCATTGACCCCTACCCCCATGTCACACTATTATTAAATAAGGCACACATTTACACATACAGATAAAATTTGGCTAGTAATCATTTCTTTATTTACAACCAATAGCCACAAAGGTGATAATAATTATAACTGTAGTCCAGTCTGTTCTAGGTTCTTTCCCTCAGATGGTAGCCGTCTCGTCCTCATTGGGTCCAAAATATTAGAGATCTCAGGTGAAGTTAAACCCGGTAGATTTGCAGAGCACCAATCTTATATAAACATTCTCGATGAACTTAAATGGACTCAGTTGGGTCGCGGCGCTCACTCTCGCTGGGACCAGAACAGAAGAGAAAAAGACAGGATAGCTGCTTTACCGAAGTGTTAACTTTCCTCCCAACGCAAACCGAATCTAGTCTATCGTCTATTTTTTTTTTTTTTTTATTTTTGCCAACTGACATTTATGAGTGATGATGTAGTGCGTGATTTCACATCCCTAAGATACTTCCTAGGGGGTTGGGGGTTCGGGGCGGGGGAGGTCGTTTAATATGCCCAAAGATGAAAGAGTATAGTAAGGCAATGACATAACTACTTTCAGGGGAATTTGCTGACTTTTCACCACAGGTTACATATACTGCATATGTATATGTATACATATACGGTGTGGATATAAACACACATATATATACACACACATGCATAATATAAACACATTCGAGGGTGGGCGGGCGGGTACTGGTTACCAACACTACATCTGAAAAGATTAAGCAAAAGCATGAATCGAAGCATTGCAGGAGCCTCCGGCTTGTGAGTCTTCAAGATGATTGATGTGTAAAGTTTTTCCAACATCAACGAGTCCAAAAACTATGTTGCATCGTAAATCCACACTGAGGACACTGGCAGCCTAATAGTAGGAAGTGGTGTCCCGTCACCCGAGTCAGCGGTTCTATAAGCTGGGAGCTGAGCAATACCAATATGGTACAAAGATATTCCTTGGACAAAAAGAAACAGAAAGAAAAAACAAGTTTGGTTGAGGCTTTCGTCCACAGTGACGATGGCTGCCACACGCTTGGTTCAGGTGAAGGTCTGCAACCCCAAACCCACTGCATTTCTTCAAAGGGAAGTTCATTAAGAAGACATAACGAGGGAGACGCCCTCTCTAGTCCAGAAGTCTACCTCCTCAGTAGTTAAACTTCCCCTGTTGGTTGACGGGGGACGTGGCAGGTATGAACAGGGGTTTAGGAGGGACATCTGGTTTGAGGGAGGAAGCCCGACGGACAATGGCACCCCTGTGCGGTAACTCCTGCTGCTCTCCATTGTAGCTTTGCTGGCGTGTCAAGTACCCATTAGGGATGAGGGGGTAGTGAACCTCACAGGCACTGCCGGTAGAGTTCATGCGTGCCAGGAGAGGAGGGGGCTGGTGCGGTCCCCCGTTCCGCTGGCTGAAGCTATGGTGGCGGGGGATCATTCCACCTCCTCCGCCTCCGTTTGGCATCTTTGAGGCTGCAGTAATAAGCGAGTGCCTCTGGGAGGAGTGCCTCCTCTCTAGGGTGGACTGGTGGTGTGGCGGGATATCAGGAGGAACATCCATGCGTCGGGTAAGGCTGTCTCGGGGTAAAGTCGACGAGCTGTAGTAGGGAGCTGATTCTGTCTCAGGGATCTGAGGTTGGACGCGGTTGGCAAAGGCTAGCTGGCCTCCACCGCCACTGGCCATCAGACCTGATGGGCTTATCAACTGGGCATTCTTGCTGCTGCTTGCCTCGTGGATGTGCTTCAGGAGCTCATCCAGTGAGGTCACCTCCATCACCTTCTGAGAGTAACCAGGATATGGCTGCTGAGATAAGACCCGCTCAACATTGTGGATTTTGCGTTCCTCCGGATGGAGGTGACTTCCAACAAGTGCCTGCCCATTGGAGAGGCCATGTGCGTAGGGAAAGACTTGCTGGGGCAGCAGGGCTGAGCTGGGCCTGGAGCCAGTGTGAGACTTTGGCTCTTTGGCATTGTTGCAGTTCTGGTTTTTCTCCCACTGGTTCTTGAAGGCTTTCATGCTCTTGATTGGCAGTTCTGGAGTAGAGTCTGGTGTTGGCAGACCAGACAGCTCAGAGGAATGATGGAGGTGGTGATGGTGGGGGTGGACCAGGTCTCCCATGGTCATTCCATGATGGCCGTTTCTCCTTGATGGGTGATGCTCCTTGCCGTTGGCAAAGAAAGAGTTGTAGATCTTTGGAGAGGACACCTCCAACTTGTCATCCTTACTTTGGCTGTCCAGGAGGCCGTTGAGCTTGGCCAGGCTGCGGAGGGACAGAGCATGTGGTATCTGGGCCTCAGGATCTTTAGCCAGCTTCTTGGTCTTGTGGCCTGCATGGTTACAGTAGCAGGACACCAGGAAGCCCGAGAGGAAGGCGCCAAGGACAAAGGCTACCAAAACACATGCGATGAGGAGAGTATAATGGACACTGTGATTGGTCTTCTCCAGTTCTGGGGGCCGCCTGACACCTTCAAAACAGGGACAGATTGAGAAAAGGTACACAAGTTTTTCAGACTGAGCCAGAAGAAATGGAAGACACATTTTCAAGAGCTAATATAGGTCAAGTAGCAGCAAGGAGAGACAGGTTGTGTTTACAGGGCTTCACTATGTGGGAAACAGCATGGGAGAGGTGTCTGAGCTTAGCTCCTGGCTTTCTTTCCTTCCAATGTTAATAGATCAATAAAGACTCTCTTTTAAAGGACGTGTCCTTTCCCCTCAGACTGGCAGGGGCCAAGTCAGCGAGAAATCAACTTTGAAATGAGTTGGAGCTTTAAATATTGATGGGAGCACAGCAGCAGGAACCTGATGTCATTTTCACAGACTTTGCTTTCCAATGCAAGGATCAGGGGCGAGAGCACCTGCTAAGATGAACGAGCCAAAAATAACAGATCTATGTGGTACCTTTGCCAACACTGCCTCAAATGAGGCTGTCAGAGCCTTTGAAAATGAAGTGAAGGGGACGGCCTGTGCAACAGTACACCAAAAACACAAGGTTATTTAGCTGAAGTAAATCTACCATGTAAATGTCCTTGGGTGATGTGACCCTAGCACTGTGTTTGCCTAATGGCGTGAAAGACAGAGATGCTAAGAGGAGTGAAACCTGCCACCTCTCATCATCAGAGCTCATTTGCAAGAGGCTGCTGCCATCTGTGGTGTCAGGCCCTTCTTTCCACCCTTAATGACAGTTTGTGTGAAACTGATTAGTTTGCGGAGGGGGCGCTGAGCAGCACGGGGGGGGGGGGGGTGCAGACGTTCCAAAACAAGCTAAATTCAACAGCTAATGAAAGCTTCACTGAGGAATGAAAATGGAAAATGATGATGTCTAAATCAGGCTTAATGATAATGAGTTTATAAGATGTTCAGAATGATTATGAGGATGATGATTGGTAGATAAGTATAAGGCAGACCAGTTCAATAATTAAGTGTGCATTAGAGTGGATTTTCATCTTTTCTCTAAAATATGTAACCCAGACTTGACAGTATGAAGGCCCTCGGCTCCAGAAAATTAATCTTGTGAAGAAATTCATTTACGGATATTAGTAGCATCTATAGCGGGTAGACACCCAGAACCCTTGTTGGGTCAGCTTTAAAGCTTTGCTTATAGACACCCAGAACCTTTGTTGCTAGAATTGGAGAGTCATTCTGGAAGCACTTGACGTGCAGCGATCGTGTATAAGTCAAAACTGTCCTACCACCAAAATGCGCGATGTGGGACAGCCCACTCCCGTCACCGAAGAGAAGTCCTTCAAATTTGTTTGTCATGTTTGCAGCAAGCAGATTCATTGGTTAAAAATGAAGCACTAACATTGCTCGATATGGTCGACAGGTTGGGACGTACGTTAAGAAGCAGCTCTGCGAGACATGTGGCATCTGTTTGGCAAAGCGCAACGCCCTCCGTCGGTAACTCAAATGTTCAGCTCAAAACTGGAGACAAGGTGGGCCGGCTCAAAGAGTCACAGAGTCAAGATTCAGATCATCTTGAAGCGGATTGATTCAAGAACCCGCATCAATTTGGGAGGGAAAGATGTTAAAACGGTAGAAAACCTGATCAAAGATTTGCTAAAGAGAAATCAAGAGACTAAGTGGAATCTATACACTGTCAGGCGTCTGAAGCAATGGTAACAACACCAGTCGTGATACAGAGAGACAACTCGCATGCCTCATGTTTTTATGAAGCTTTAATCTGTCAGAAATCTCATCGCAAACGAAGGAGGAGATGGTAAAATTAGAATCAAACAATGTTTACCTCCCTTGTCCTGACAGATCTTTATGTACAGTTTCTGGCCACCCAGTTTTTAAAGGCTTATTATTTAGGTCATGAAGTTGCTCTGCTCATTTCTTCATTATCTGGATGTAGACGTTTGAGTGGGTGTGCTTGTAGAGGCTTATTACCTTATTATCATGAATCACTACATTCATTTTGAAGGAGTTCTTTGCCACCGGTCTCCAAACAAGAGACAGAAATACAGTGGTGCGCTCTAATCCTTCTGGAAATTGAGCTTTAAATGGAACTTCCAATTAACAACTCACTATTTTTTGCCATTTACTCTTGTGATTGATCGACTTATGACCACATTAAAAAGTCATAAATCATAATTGCAATCAGAGTTGGGAAGGCAATTAAAAGTGATGCTGAAGTGACTCAGTTAATACGTCTTCTTTTAATTTTGGACAAGTTTTAGGTCTCATTACACACGCCGCCAATCAGCTCAGCAGCAGCTTCACGGTTCCAACTAATTGATCAGTTTTCTGGCAGCCACGATGTTTCAGCTTTTGTCAGGCAGCTCTCATCTCAGTGTGGTTTCTGCCTCCTGTCATATCTGGTACTTGTGAATCACTCGCTCCCTCTGGACCGCGACACCCCCTTCGAGGGGTTCCTCCTGGTTTAGGCGTATGAGTCAAGTGGCACGACGGGAGGGTGACACGGGCAGCTGAGGCAAACAAGTCCAGAACCTTACGTACGGCCTGCCACAACATGTTTCATGAGCAGGCGGGATGACTCAATCACTGAGTATGTGGGACATATGGTGCCACCGGTCACAGTGAAATGAATACTCTGAGAATTAGATCTGCAGCATAGCAAGTAGCTCTGTGGCGTGCAGAAGATGTCGTCCAACACGGCTTTAAGAGCACCTGGAAACTCGGATTTACATGGACACCAACATTTCAGCCTTAAACAACCATTAGCATTCCTCACAGAAAATGCAATATAAATGTGACGCTGTGAGCTGCAGAAATAAAATCAGTCAGTGGAGCTTTGGGTGAGCGCAGTCTACATTTGGAGGTTTGATTATAGGGGGAATCAGTCGCTCAAGTAGAGATCATAACTGACAATTTCCCTTCGATGTTTGGATAGAGCTGGTGTTCCTCTCTAGCGTTATATTTCTGTGTCAACTCAACATTGGTCTTAATATAGAGACGCCCAAGTCTGCCAGAGAGTAAACAGAGAGCTGGGTGGTGTGAGGCGAGGGAGGGAAGGTGAGAGAGGGATGGTGACAGCCAGGGGGAAAAACCGAGAGGGAGATGAAGGGGTGAAATTCAACCTTGGTAGCAAACTGGCAAAAAAGATGGGAGTGAATGTGAGAGGACTCAAAAGAGTCGAGAGAAAGATGGAGAAGCAAACAAACGCAAGAAACAGATTTAAAGGAAGAGGATGAGGGGGAGGGGGAGGGTGGGAGACAGACAGAAACGTGACGGGGTGAGTGACAGACCGTCACTCGGCTGGGTTTTGAAGCCTGGTGCTCTGTGGCAGCGGAGAACAACCCTCACACTCCTCCACAGTGCCGTAGGAAGGAAGCTCTCTATGATTGCATCCATATTGTCAAAAATAGATAGCGTGGCTGGTTATGTAAACAGGCAGGTTTTATACGGCGTAGCCGGTGCTGCGTCGCACTAATTGGCGGTGGGTTTTGCATAAGCATACACGTGAATCACTTTTTGTGGCTGCAGGTGATGAATCTGCGAACAAATGACTGGAGAACTTCTCTTAGGCTTTTAAACATCTGCATCGTCAGTTGACTTCATTAACAATAATCTCTTCTATGCCACCAATTACTCTTCATCTACCTGCTTGGCTGGGAAAGAATTCTTTTGCAGCTCTTGCAGGACATGAAAGCACAAAAACTCAATAAAAGTGGAATATGAAATATTGCCAGGAAAGGATCCGACTTCCAAGTTCAGATATGAAACAATTTCGACTTTCTCTTCTCCTCATAACTTTTTCCTTCTATCGGGTTTTTCTCTGCGGCGTGTTGAAATGCGCTGTAACATGAGGAACAAGTTGTGTTCTATTTTCAAGCATCAAGTAATGGCATTCCAAAATAGCACTAATTAGTTTCTGCTTCTGCAAGCTTACAAGTGCATGTAATTGTTCTCTTAAGCCAACAAGACAAAATGGCCCCAGGCTTTGTTTCATAGGGGAACGCTATTCACCCGCTCCCCCTCCACTTTAATGCTGAATATTTATTTCTTCTGCTGTAAAAATCAGAATTTAACTCTTGAGAGACAGCCTGGGAACAAATGTGTTACCCTTGTGAAGAGCTTTGCACCGCCACTTTAGTGATGTGTTGCTTTTAATACCTGACGTCTGTGCTCTGACAGCCATGGTTAGTAAACACAGCGTGATCGTATGTGTCACACACACACACACACACACACACACACACACGCACACACACACACACACACACACACACACACTCTGCATGTACATGCCGCACGTGTGCAGCGTTCTGGCTGCTGACTGAGTGAATTCAATCATGTACTCTTGTTATTAGGAATTTGCATAATATTCCACCTCGGTGCTCAGCCAATTGGATGCAGTTAAATATATGCGCAGGAGCGAAGGTGATATGGTGAAACAGATCCCTTCCAGTTGAAAAGTAGTGGTAATGAGCACTGCCTCTCATTCCAGGTGCATTGATGCATACAGAGCATAGATTTCATTACGGTTTTGATTGAATGCTGGTAAATTAAGCATGCGGTGGCATCTGGCAATCTATACCACTGTTTCTATGAGGTTCTTCAATATTTGCCGCTGAGCTCTGAAGGGGAAGAAGCAGGAGACGTTCACAGGGAGTTAAAGGGTCTGTTCACTTGAGTTACAATCACTTCTCATGCAGATAGACAGCTTTCATGTCTCTAGAATGTCTGCTGCTGCTCCAACAAATATGGAGGTGGTGCTTGTCTTGTTTGTTTGTGCAGATTCCGGTAAAGCACCGGGAAAATAAAATCACATGTGAAAAACTCTCAAGTGTGGAGCCTCGGAGTGGCTGTGGAGAGAGAAATATATATATATATATATATATATATATATATATATATATATATATATATATATATATATATATATATATATATATATATATATATATATATATATATATATATATATATATATATATATATATATATGTAGAGTTAAGACACAAAGTTGGCCCCACTCTTTGATTAATTGGCAGCCAAGATGTAACTGGTCCCCTTGATTTAATTCATTCCTGGCCAGGAGACAGAGCTTCTTCACAATTTAAAAATTAGTGACCACATGCTATAACTTATTCTCCTGATAAGATTCATTTGTGGTCAAGAGCTGTAACTTGTTCCAATGCTTTCATGAAAAAGTAGCCACCAATTAATCAAAGTGTGGGAACAACTTATGTCTTACAGTGGAAACATTTGTCCTCTCTCCCTCCAATGAAAGCTGTTTTTGGAAAGAAAGGCTTCTCTTTTCGTCTCAACACAAACAAAATTCCATTTGCCTTGATTACACCGAGGCAGAGGCAAGCTCTCGGGACAGAAATGAAACTATCTGCATGGCTACACACCATTAGAGAGAATACGTGTGTTGTAGTTTGTGTGAGCCGGCCCTTTAAAACGGCTTCTGCTGAGCTTGTCAGGACCAGTAAACCAGGCAGAGCACATGCATCGTGCACTTGCATTAGAAACTCAAAAACAAGAGCTGTTGACTCGCCATCCAGTGACTAGTAAAGCAAAATGGTTCCAATGCAAACTTCCAGGAGTTGCAGTGATGAGTTACATTTGGGAAGGAAAGGCAGCACTGGAAGAATCTTGGCTTTACCTCACAACTTCAAGCAGCAGTCCCACCAAAGACAGTTAAAGTTTATAACGGTGCTGTTCTGGCTGCAAAACTGATATCTGAAGAAGACATTACAACATAATGGTAAGGAAAGTGTCACAGGCCATTTGTTGGACACTTAATCTTGAGAATGGTTCACAGGCGTAACATTTAGTGTCTCAATGATTTCGGTTTTACAGCTGCGTGCCCGTCGTTTTGTCACGTAGCGCTGTCTTTGGAGTGGACTGCCGCTTCAAGAGATGGAGAAACTGCTCACAGGCCACTCAAACACCTGCGCTCAGTTTGAAACATTGGCTGTAAAACCAGGAAAGCAGATCATAAAAGGGTCAGTGAGAGAGAATTCAACAAAGGAGGCAGGTAAAGCGAAAGGGTTAGTCCAACTGAAGAGAAGAAAGGAAAAGAAAACAGGCAGGTAGGTGGGAGAAACACCCCCCCGAGGTCACCGAGATGGGTTAAAGGGTAAGGGGTTCGGGCTGAAGGCAGGACGACTGCGTGGGTGGATTTGATCACTGTGGGCCCCGTTCATCACTGTGACGCCTCGCCATCCTGACATCATGACTCCGAGCTGAGTTTTATTAGTCACCGTGGAATAAAACACCATTACAAGTGCTGGAAAGTGAGGTATTTTGTATGCGTAATGTCTTTAAGGTGACTGGATGTTGCAAAGTGTGTTACTGCACTAGAACGTGATGTCACCAATAATGGCTGAAGTGCCAGTGACTCAGGCCGAGGGGAAAAATGGCCTTATTCCTCGTGACCTTCACCGAGCGCCATTACATCACAACTGAGGCTCCATGCTTTCAACAGCTGAGCGTGTGTGTGTGTGTGTGTGCGTGCGTGTGCGCGCGCGCGCACAATTTGGCTCGACTAAATCACAGAAATCGGCTGTCGGGTCAAACCAGTTGAACAGATTGAATGGATTTTCCGCAGTTTTATTTAACCATCATCATTAACACATTTTGGATACGTAACCGCAATCTGACCTGCGAAGATCTAAAAGTGTATTAAATATTTTAATGTTCAACTTCACATGCTGTCAGCCGTTTGAAAAAAAGTGCCATCTGCTGAAATTAAAAGTAAATCTGTGGAAAGGATGGTGAAGTGTCGGTCATTTCATTAAAGAGTAGATTTTCATGAGTGATGAGAACGTGTCTCTTTCAAAGATTTGATGACACTTGTGTTTCTCTGAGTAAAGACTGGGTTTTTTTTAACGACCATCTTCGTTTTAAAGCTCCAGTATGTGTTTATTGGCGTGGAGGAGCAGATATTGTGACAGTGGTTGGAGGGGACGTGCCATCAGAGCTCTGGCAGTGACTGGGTGATACAGCCGCTCTCTGCTGCCAGGGTCTTAAGAAGTATAAATAACTCTTTTGAAAACTATCTGGCATTGGTGACCCCTCCCCAAAGGACGCCGGCCTCTCTTCATGGAGTGGTTCAACCCGAGTTCATCCTGGACTCCCCCCCCCCGTTGTGTTTTAATGAGTTTGAAAATGCCCGCCTCACTCGGGCCCATTATCGAGCCATCTCCCTCGCCTGTCAGCTAAATTAGCTGCTAGCCTGGCTTTTTAGTCGGTTGCATGCCGTTTCATCTGAATGTGCAGGGGAGTCACGTAAAAGGTTGAATCACAATAGAGGGCAGGAGACAAATCAAAGAGGGCTTGAGCCAGAACACAGCTTTGCTACTGCAAATTTCTGTGTGTGCACATAATGGAGCGTGGGGCCTGACCACTGGCATTTTTCTAAATATCAGTAGATCAACAGGTTCCTGACCCTCCCTGGATTTTACAGTGTGATTCACCAGGGTACCTGGTTGGTTTAAAATGTGGGAGGAAGTTGGAAAGGTGTATCAGAGGCAGTGGGGATCACCTGTACCTCTCACCCTTTGCAGCTGAGCTCTGCAGCTACATCTGAAACAGCGATACCTTTGTAGAGGTCCTGGCCGTCTTTTTTGGGCAAATATAACGACGAGAGACATTTGCTCTGAACACAGTCTGTGGTGGCCAACTCGGCCACAGCTCCTGGTACCTCAGTCTCTCCTGACTGGTTGGTTTACATTTGGCTGCTATCGCTGTCCTGCTGTCGACGGGCCCACCTTGTTGGCCCAGCTGTGACACAGCTCTAGTAGTCTCTCTACAGAAGTTAGACAGAAAGAAAAGCAGATATGTACTGAGAAATGGACAGGAAGTGAGAGAGATTGTAGTCCCTCTTGGAACTGTGATTCTTTTACTTCCAAATCGGCTCCCCTTCTGCCTTATCAACCCGCCTGGCCGGCTCTTCTGATTGAACCAGCAGCGTCACAGTCTCTGGCTGAAATAGATTGCATTGCTGTTTCTATTACATCCTCTATCCCTGCCCTCCCCTTTTGTCCAAATCACGGGCTCAGGCCCCTGCTGGTTATTTATTTGTTATGGGCTTTTCTCATTTGAGCCTGAGTAGCTCATCATTGCAGCCAGAGAGTCTGTCTGTGTGAATGGAAGCCTCTTTTGCTGGCTGTGGATTTATGGACTTCTGACATGGCCCTGGAGCAACCCAGCAACAAGGAGAGGACAAACTGTTTCATGCTGCCTTGTTCTCTCTGAACCATGAAAATCAGTCGTTGCGTCTCTCTACACATGTAGGAAGATTCTAGTTTTTGTCCGTGGGCTTTTATTTTACTAGTTTACTTTGCAGAGACACTAAACATCAATCACCAGTCAGACTGTAAATGAAGATGAGTTTCATCTGCTGTCCCTGACCAGATGTTTACACGCAGTCGCACCACAGCTACAGCTCAGTCGGGTCATTAATTGGACTTCTTGACCCAGTATACAAGAACTGATCTGTTGGCAGAAGTACATCCAAGATTCATAAAGAAAGAGGACCAATTTACAAGGCTGGGCATTTGTTGTCTGTCCAGAAGTGGGTTATTTTTGCCCTAACGACTGTCACAGTGAAACTTTTTAGACTCTTTGTGGAACGCAGGCAGAACCCCTCTGTCAATTCAGGGCTGATGAACTGAATAAATCAAGCCTCGACTGCATTATCTAGCTATGTACCCCTTCAAAAGGGTCGGGTTTGTACGAGTCCAGCCGAACTCATGTGTTTACATGCATTTTAAATATTAAGAAGCTGTCATACACACCGACAGTTCCTCAACATCTCCTGTCTGTTTGACTACACCCACTCTTTATTTTACTCAGTTGAGGGTCCTTCATACATTTTGTTGCACTCATTGCCATGGTTGGATAGTTGTTGATCTTATAGTTCATTCCTGTGGAAGCTCATATCTTAATTAGTATGTTGTCAAATTAAAAGTGTGAGAAATAATTAGAGCGGAGCCTATAAAGATCAAGATGTAATTAAGTAATTAAGAGCTGGTAGGAATTTTATGGGTCATGTCATTTAATTTGGTAGTTGGATAGTGTGTTATTGTCAGTGTGTGTGTGTGTGTGTGTGTGTGTGTGTGTGTGTGTGAGTGAGGTGATGAATGTTAACCAGATCTGGTATTTCCTGGAGTAGAAATCTCGTCAAAATCTCATTTGAAAAACCACAGATTTCTAGTCCAGCATCAACAATGATCGTGCAGTTGACTGAATCTTCTAGATCATGGATGTGTGACTGGATACATCACGTGAGACATTCATGCCTGTAAAAGCTGCACAGAGGAACACCCCCCCCCCCCCCCCCCCCCCAGAAAACACTGAACGTCAACGTGTGCACGTGCTCAGTGGCCGCAGGAGAAGAGAGCAGGCACACCAGAGACTTCCACCGGCCCTCCAGCTTCCGGTTGAACTCTCTGTTCACCTGAATGGGGATGCGGTGATTTAACCCTGGGGTTCTTCTGAACTCCAGCCATTGTTGGAGCAAACGGGTCAAATCATGATTGGTAAACGAGTCTTTCTGCAGGGGTTGTGAAGCCAAGACGAACTGCTGTCCCATTTTTTTTCTCCTAATCTAAATCAATAGGAAAAAAGTCTTTTTTGGCCCCACAGTGCATCACTTGTTGGACGCCGTAGTTGTAATTACACGGTTTGGCCGTGAAATTGGTTTCAACGCCTTGCACACTTCCTGTGTCCAAGTCTGACTACACATCCATGTTCTAGAAAGGTGGTGCGTCACTGAAAAACAATGTAGTGGCTTCTTTTGTGTATGGACACTAATTTTTGTAAGCTCAGGACTTCACACACACACTGATGACTTCTGACAGTCACGTTTATGAACACAACTGCAATATAACTCGCTTAAAATGGTTCCCTGATTATTGTTTGCCCTCGATGTGCTTCAATAGCGTAGTTTGCTTCAAACTGTTTAGAGGGATGTGGTTTTTTTGTCATCATTTATTTTAAATCCTGGACTCTCACCCAGAGGAATGTGTTGGTTTTTATCCAGGTGGACTGATGAAAGAGGCCCTGGACGATGAAGGGAATGGAAGCTGATGTCTGTGTTTGCTGCGCAGCTGTGATGAACATCGTGAGTTCATATCGAGCCTGAGATGCTACCTGGCTACTGGGTTGAGGGAATATTCGTGTGTGTGTGTGTGTGTGTGTGTGTGTGTGTGTGGACAAACTAAATAAAAGATGAGGGAAAGGTGCGTGGGAGGGGGGTGTTGTGCAGACTTTGACAGGTTTCTACTTGATTTGAGGAGTTAATTAGAGCCAATGCAAGATATTTATTAAGAGCTCAAATTAAACGTCATGTTTTTTGCATCCAAAAATAATACCAGTATGGTTTTAAAAATGGTGGCGGTAGTTTTGTAGTATTTAAAAGAATATAAAAGGGGCCTTTGGGGATGTTAGGGTGTCTGTGTCTGTGTCTCGTTTGATTGAAAACCGCGGACGACGGGTGTGTTTACATGCACAGTTACCGTGGTTACAGCTCTATTAGCCAGCTTATCTGGACCGTTAGCCCCGTCTCAGTACACACGACCAGGGGAGACATGATTTATTGGTCTAAGTGCGTCGGCCTCCACCTGTCGGTGCGTCCACTTACAACTGGAACCTGTCAGCCTTTTTTAATCACACACCAAAACAAGCTAACCAGCAGTGAACCTCTCCAACGATGGAGTTCAATTCAAACGCAGTTGAACAAAAGCCGACAGCAGTTTGAAGTGAGACACTATGAAGTTTGTTTGTTTCTCGTTTTCTCAGTTTCACCTGCCAGGAGGAAGCGCACTGAGTGACCCTGTCCACGTGTCTTTGCTGATCCGATAAAGACTCATGGACCTGATTATGCCGGTGATGAGGCTAATCCTGGTTTGATCATAATGGAGATATGGCATTTACAATAAACAGACAAATCTCTTTTTCATATCCCTCTATACTTGATAAGTGCTCATAATTTGGTTTGCAATTACTGTATATTTGCACAGGCCTCTGGGTTGTTTACCACACATGCCTGCAGTTCTACAATCTGTACTGAAAATGAAACCACTTTGGCTAAACTTTGGACCTTCAGTCTATTAAACGCCAACTCTGGGTAGTTATCCACTTGATTTCAAGCAAGAAGCTGCTTTTCTGTAGCCTATTTGCAACATTTTGGGTTGGAGGTTGTCGGAAAATAAGGTCAGAAGCGACGTAGGCGGATAACAGAAGCGCTGTAGCAAACCTACAGGACGCCGTCTCGAAACCGATTCAAATTTCCTTCCCTTTTTTGGTTCTCCTTCTCAAAGAAGACGGGACTGAGAGAGCGACTGTATCAAGCAGGCAACACGTGCGATGTGAGGCAGCCCTTTCACATTCATGGTTGGTTGTTGAGCACATTGTGATAAATGGCTGAGCATAATGGGAGATCCTCTGATGTTCTCCAGGCTCTCAGACTGCGGCATCCATCATCCGCTGAGTGAAAACTAAAGCTGCGGTCCTATCGAACTCGAATCGTTCAGCAGCGCTCCGCCTTACCAGCAGGCTTTGAGTCAGTGGGACCACTAATGCGAAGCTGCCTGGGAAATTACGCGTCACGTCATTTAATCCCGACTCTAATGAAGTGAAAGGATCAAAACAATCAATTAACAATTCTTTCTGCCTTTCACTGGTTTAACTAGAGAGTTAAGTGTTAGTGAGCGAATGCAAGGAATATTTCACCCTGGATGAACAAATACCAGCATGCGCACCTCCGCAGGAGTTCTCAAACCTTCCACCGGATGACATTTATTGGCCTGGAGTCATTTTCTCATCAACTGTTTGCCTTCAATTATAATCAGAATTTCCAATGAGAAAATGTATTTTTGAAAGCAGCAGTATTGGATGAAGGAAAATGATTAGAGATGATTTGAATTTGTCACCACAGTCATTTTTTCATCAGCAGTTTGAAATGATGATTGGTTCGGTTTAGACATGCATGCTGAGAGCGGGAGGCTGTTTTACCACAGTGAAACATCAGGTTTTGTTAGTGGTCATTCTGGTTAGAGCTGGACAGTGAGGCATTAGGGGCCCAGCAGTGCAATCCCCTACAGTTCAGAGGTCACATGTCCCTCCCCCTTACCCTCCATCTCCACACTGATTGGCTCCGAGTCAGGTGACCCTTGTTCCCCCTCGAAGGGAGGGCCATCCGGACCTGTACCTCTTTCAGGGTCACCTGCCTCCTTTGGGAATGCCGCCCCATGATAGGTTGTGCTGGCGCTTGTGGGTGTGGTCTTCCCTGTGGTTGTGGCGAAGGGGGGGGGGAGGAGGAGGAGGAGGAGGGGGGGGGGGCAACAGAGTGAGTGATTAGTGAAATGTGAAACTTGAAAAATCAACTTCAGAGAAATGAGGGTGAGTCCTGAGTGGGAAGAAAACCATCACCCGTTAACATAAAGACTCCATGATGACGGAGCAGCATTCACCCGTTCACCTCACCAGTTCACTCCTGCTCAGACACATCACTACCTGGAGTTTTCCCTCTGCTGTTGCTGCAGAAATCACTGTGTTGTTGGAAAAGTACATTTTGTGACTGTCTGTAAATTTACTAAGACAGGAATCTGACATCTTTTTTTTTCAGAGGAGACAAACAGAAGTTTGCACCCAGTGAGTGAACAGGGCTCGACATTAAGGCCTTTAACTGGCTAAATGTAGGAGAAACCGACTTCCCCAAACCCGACAAGTGAAAAGTCGTGAACGAAAGAGTACAAATTCTGTGTTCGTAAGCGCCACAAAGTGCCGCAAAGATGCCTTTTTGTAGGCCAACCCAAAATTTAGGATCACCTCAAAGTCCCACAACCAAAAGCCAACGACACTGCAACAATGGATTCTGGATTATTGCAGAAAATGAACTTTTCAGCGAATAACAAATCCTGGTGTCTCATTTAGCATTAGCACAGTGACTCCTCAAAATTCCCAACTGCTGTATTTACTGATGTGCTTTGTTCTGTAGAGCTAATCTTTTCTAAACATACTAACCTCGAGTGACCATTTTTCAAGTATTTATCAGAAAACCGATTGTAAAACCCCGTTGACATTGAGAGAAGGAAACCAGACATTCAACAACGCTAACTTACAGGTTTAGGTAAAGACTCATTCCTTCATCTGCTCTTTAAGCAAATAAATGTCATTTTTGTGTCATTTCCCCTGGAAACTTCATGAAATCTGTGTCTTTGTGATCACAAGTCCCACCGACAGAAGGAACCGCTCATAGTTTTACGTCAAAAGCACCAGGAAGAAGAAACACAACAACGATACACCTCAGGAGTTAAAAACAGAACATAAATGTGTGGCGATGTAAAATTTGACTTGATGAATTATGAAGAAGGGGTATAATTGAGCAGCGTCTTCAAGGGCAACCCAAACTGTCTGAAAAAGAGACATTCGCTAGCTAGCAAGCATTAGCAGCTGTGTTATTCATGAAAACACTTCTCTGCACACTAAAAGTGGTGAGACAGTGGTGTTGGTGAATTAATGTGAATAATTGATGTTGACAAAGATTAGACGCTTTAATTTGTTTGTGGAATCTTTTTTTTTTTTTTTTTAAATCCCCCAAAAAAGAAGAAGTCCTTTTTAACCTGAAGATTGTCTCTTTTTTTCGATGAGTGAAAAGTGAAGCATAAGTTAATGTCGAGCCCTGAGTATCCTGGGTATTCAAATATGTACAAATGGCAGCAGGGGTTCTGGACACTTTAACCACAAAAGACTACAGTTTAAAGCATGAAGAATATCCGTGAACATGAGAGACAACCTTTGCTTTAAGGTTTTCAAACATGGCTGTAATACCACGGAACAGTGAACCACCTTGGTCCACTCTGCTCAGTGTTTTGGACAAAGGTACTTGTGGTCAGTTAGGTGGTGTTCTCTTCATCCCAGCTTGTTCCCACGACCTCAGCCGGGCTGCTGCACAGGAAACTACGTCACCATGACACAGCAGCAAACATGATGGAATCATTTCAAACATATGCCAAAGAACATGCAAGGCATTAGCGGCCAAACTCCATGTCTCGACTGCATGATTGGCTCTCTGTTGTCCTTGTGGTACCGTTAGCAGCATGCTACTGGCTTGGGCACCTGCTCTTATAAGTCAACCATTATGTTAGCATTCTACTCATCTCACACCCAGAAAAAAAGGGGATTGTTCACTCTCTCGCTGTGAGCCAGTTGACAGCTTTCACTCTGAATGAGGTGCCCCGTCAGTTCACCATCTGTGCCGGCCAAATTAAAACTGTCCACGGGGGGGCGTTTGGCCGTGGCTCCTCGGACAAGAGCTCCAGGACTTCATCATTGCTTTAATTTATGGTGAGAACTGTGTTATTCTGAGTGCAGGATTGTAGTGTTTGTCCTCTTTTGCTGACAGAAAGCATGCTATACAACTGAGGATCATTTGATTACCTACGCAGGGAGGCATTTGTCTGACGCCCTTCCCTCTGCTGGCTATGATTGTTTGGGTGACAAGGAAGTAGAAGAAAGAAAACGTCCCTGCCTTTGCTGCGCTTCAGAACAAGGAACGGAGCCCCGTGTGACAACAGCTTTGTTCGGCATATGGGGTGTTTTATTGTCTAGGAAAGATGATAATTGATCTTCAGTGTTGAGACTTAAAAGGCTTTTTGTGTGAATCAACAAGAAAAAAAATACTTGTGCGCGTGCTCACGCACGCACACACACACACACACACACACACACACACACACACACACACACACACACACACACACAAAAAATAACCCAACAGAGACAGAGTCTGACTGTGTGTTGAGGACTTCAAACAGTGGAGTGTAGCGTCACGGTGGTGAGAGCCCCGTAGGATTAAACAGTAGGGTTGCTCATCAGGTCCTGCTACCAACTGAGCGGTAATTCCTCCTGCAGGGAAACTTGACAGACGACTGAGGCATTGTGGGACTGCGGAGGTTCAGGCCGAAGCCTCCAGCAGACAAATTGGCCTCTGTTCTGAGGACAAGACTGAGAGAAGTGCCGGATGGATGTCTCTGCTGAGTCGTAATGGCCGACATCTTCCAGCATGATAGGCTCCGAGCTGATACTAATCATTGTGTTGGATCCACCAGCACCATTAGCTCCCTCGTGTCCCAATTTGTCCAATGACAAAGGAGGCAGTTTTTGTTTAAGTCTTCATAACTTCAAAAAATAGTTGAGGCGGGGTTGTGGAGACAAAAATTGAAGCGGGCTGTCAAACGGCTATCTGATTTAAAATGTCTAGCATTGAATGTTTGAAAATCACCCTAACTACACCTCCTCAATCTTTTCTGAGAGCTAGCTAGCTTGGCGGCATTGCTCTTTCTATTCTGGCCATGCCAGGGGCTGCACTGTGTGGCCGGTGGGGGACTAATGGGACGTGACAGGGATGATGATCCCTCTTGATACAGGGCATTAGGCAGCCAGGCTGGAATAGCTCCTGGTCCATCAAAGGAGTGATGCTTCAGACAATGGCTTCAATGTTTAAGCTGTCAGGCAGGCTGAGAGGGAGAGGCTGCCAACAGTCATTCAGCTGCCTCAATAAGAGATTCTGTGACCTCCTGAGCTGTGGAAACCATAACGTTTTGGCAGATGCCCCACTTTAGATAAAAGAACAGCGAGTGAGTGAGTGAGTGGGCCAAGGCTCAAGGTCAAAGAAGCACTACAAGAAAAGCTAGGTTTACTTTTAGATGAAGGGATAGAGATAGAGATGTGTAGGGACGTCCCCAGCACAGATCCAACTTTTATATTTACTATTTCAAGTGAAACTTAAGCCAAATTTAGACAGTTAAGTTCTCACGAATCGGTGCGCTGAGCTCCCAAAAGATCTTTTTCACCACTGTGTAACGTCTTCTTCACTCCAGAATTCAATCACAAACACTTAGCATGGGCAGCCACAGCAAATTTGTCCGAAAAGGTCCCTTTGCAAACTGTCGAGCACATCGTCCCATCTGGTCCTCGTCGTCTCCATCCAGCCGTACGCTCGTTCACGTCTGAGCGAGTCGGTTCGGCTGAACACGCCCTGCTCCACAGCCGCACGTGTTTTGTTTTTAATGATACAACTTCACTGTCAGTTTGAAATTCATGTTGCTTCCTCGGACAGCTCCGCTCAATAAGTTCATAACTTAGAAGTACTACACCAGCACATACTCATGAAGAGCAGACTGAGCAGTCCTGATCATGGAATGTGTCACATAACCTCCTCAGAGTCAGAGCTCAATTATCTGCTCACTGACTTTGGTTGGTTTAGCAACAGGATAGATTCGATTTAAAAAGAAATTGTCCATTTCAAACAAGCGGGGGATCGACAGAAACGCTACTAGCAAGTCGAGGCCGGCTCTTTCTGTGGGCGGCCGGACAGATGTGTGCCAAAGGTTGGCCAATAACCCGACCACAGAAGTTTATTTGTTTTCAGCTCAGATCAAAGTGTTGGTGGGTTACTGAACATGCGGCTGGATGAAGAAGACGTGGGGTACACCTCACCATGCACTTGAGAGATGCTCATCTCCTGCACGGAGCACTTGGCCAAACTATGAAAGGTCATGAGGAACCCCCCAAAAAACAACAACACAACTCCCTTAATTGAATGTGAGTAACAGCTGTTGATGAGCGCAAACCAGCAGCCTTTAGAGTCAGAAAACGGCACAAGCTTCCTGCTTGTATGAAGCTGCTCATGAGGCTCAGTCTGACAGATTTTCAATGATCCCCGGCGGTGGCAGTTAAATGAAAATATAGAAGTATGTCTACTGACCATACGCTGAGTCTAGTCCCATGTTCTGCTTGCGAGTGGTCGCCAAGACATCTGGGGATGAGAGGAACAGAGCAGAAGTATCCGTTAAGATTTGTGGTTTCTAGGCTACAGACTTTCAATTCTAATGGGAGATGAGAATCATTGAGTTTGTCCTGTTCTGATCACATTCCAGACACACGCAAAAGAGCTATAAACAACCCACTTTGTCTTACATATAAAAACACATCAATGAGCAAATGCTTAATTAACATGGAAAGATTGAGAACAGTATTTCCAGCGGGGATTGAGAACGGGGGCGGACAAACTACTCTTCAAGCTCCTTCAGCACCAATTGAATCGCTGCCCTTGTTGAAATAAATGCATTTTAATGCACTGTTTTAATTAGTCAGATCTGCGCTCACTTGTGCCTGCAGTCACTCCGCCATCAAGATCTGATACTAGTCAATAATACCTAACTCTGTTTGAATCACCTCGGTTTTTCTGTTTGCAGGATTGAGCAGAAACAACCTTTTAGCAAACCTGGCGATGGGTTTGAGGTAGAACTCAACATATTTTGGTTTGCGTCTGATGAGCACAGCAAGAACCCGGCGCTCACTTTCGTTTTCCTCCACTAAAAATAAATAAATGAAAAAAGAGATTTTCCATTGATTCGTGTCAAAAATCAGCTCTGCGGCCAAGAAAAGTTTATGAGATTCACAGGTTCTCTTTTTTTTCTGTGAGATCTTCCTCACGAATGAACACCACTCTGATAATATTTGAAGCGTGAACGCAATGGTCGGGGGTCCGAAGCTAACGTTAGCCTATGACCACATGACTTCGTTGTCACCTCCACTCATGCTTCTTCTTCTGAAACAAAAGCACGAGGTATTTAAGAGCACTTACTCCTGCGACAGCTCTGCTGAAGTCATCCTGATGAAATAACATGTTCGCTCAGAGAAAGACGCACATTTAGCATACTTTGGTGTCTTTCTCTTTTGTGATAAATGTTTTTGATCTCCACAGCGACTGCTCTAGTGGGGACAAAGAGGCGTTTCATGTGACAGTCTGTGTGGCGCTGGGAGGAAATCTGGCGTGTTGATGTCCTCGATGACCTCTAAAGTGTCGTTTAGTCCCTGATGAGCAGGCGCCTTGTTTGAGTCTTATGAAAGCTTCAAAATTCAAGCGTGCGGCATTAAGTGACGCATCTCATGCTATCGAACAAAACGCCTTGTCTAAAGCTTGACATTTCAGCCATTTAATGAAAAACCTGATCAAACAGCCCATCCACTTGGAGGTGTTTCTAGTTTTAGGACTCATCAACTGCTCATGTGAATCTCAGAGAGAGAGCGCCGCCTCCGTCTCACCGTGGCAGGTGTTGGGGTGCTGATGGTAGCCGTTCTCCACATCCTGCTCAAAGCCGCCCCTGAAAAGAGACAAATAAAGACACAAAACAAAGACCCCGTCAGTGAATTTGCATGAATCCGTTTCCCCTCACGTCCCATTCCTGGCAGAGCTTCCTGGCTGCGATGGGTGGATGGATGAGGACTGTTCTGAGGTCAGTGTGTCTGGAATCTGCCGATGGGACACCAGCGACGGCTGGACTTGAACTTCAGTTTGTGATTTCCTCCATTTTCAGACATCTGTGCCCCTCGCTCCCTATTCTTTGGCTGCACTGTATTTTAGAGACTACTGCTGGTGAAATGGGTACTTCAATAAATGTCCCACAGTACGATTGTTGTTGGATGTCAGTGAGAAATAGTCTGCAGGAGTGTGTGTTGATTCAAAGCGGCTGACACTAAAACCTGTCATTTCCCATTGATATTTGGGTGGAAACATTTCTGCTATACAACTCCTCACATCGCTAATGGCATGGAAAATATCTGGCCAAAAATACTATTTATTTTGAAAAGCTTTCTGCAAGAATAAGAAAAATACACTGAACCTCAAATGAACTTTGAGTGAAAGTGACATTTTCAAAAGTGTTTCTTAAACTGAATTGAAGAGAGCGGAGATGTCAGGTTTAAGGAGATAAAGCAAAGTCTGCCTTACACAAAGAACATGGTGTCTGAAAATGTATAATTCATAAATTCCATAGAGATATTCAGTCTAATCAAAATGACAACAGAGTCACTTAA